>NC_091432.1:27817148-28117148 GCF_964237555.1 Oryctolagus cuniculus | reverse complement strand
TAGATTTCTGAATGTGAGCCATTCTCACCAGGGTGAGGTGAAACCTCATTGTGGTTTTGATTTGCATTTCCCTGATTGCAAATGACCTTGAACATTTTTTCATGTGCCTGTTGGCCATTTGGATTTCCTCTTTTGAAAAATGTCTATTGAGGTCCTTGGCCCATCTCTTAAGTGGGTTGTTGGTTTTGTTTTTGTGGAGTTTCTTGATCTCTTTGTAGATTCTGGTTATTAACCCTTTATCTGTTGCATAGTTTGCAAATATTTTTTCCCATTCTGTCAGTTGTCTCTTCACTCTCCTGACTGTTTCTTTTGCAGTGCATAAACTTCTCAATTTGATGCAATCCCAATAGTTGATTTTGGCTTTGACTGCCTGTGCCTCCCGGGTCTTTTCCAGAAATTCTTTGCCTGTGCCAATATCTTGAAGGGTTTCTCCAATGTTCTCTAGTAACTTGATGGTGTCAGGTCGTAGATTTAGGTCTTTAATCCATGTTGAGTGGATTTTTGTGTAAGGTGTAAGGGAGGGGTCTTGCTTCATGCTTCTGCACGTGGAAATCCAGTTTTCCCAGCACCATTTATTGAATAGACTGTCCTTGCTCCAGGAATTAGTTTTAGATCCTTGATCAAATATAAGTTGGCTGTAGATGTTTGGGTTGATTTCTGGTATTTCAATTCTGTTCCATTGGTCTATCCATCTGTTTCTGTACCAGTACCATGCTGTTTTGATTACAACTGCCCTGTAGTATGTCCTGAAATCTGGTATTGTGATGCCTCCGGCTTTGTTTTTGTTGTACAAGATTGCTTTAGCTATTCGAGGTCTCTTGTGCCTCCATATAAATTTCAGCACCATTTTTTCCAGATCTGAGAAGAAGGTCTTTGGTATCTTGATTGGTATTACATTGAATTTATAAATTGCTTTTGGGAGAATGGACATTTTGATGATGTTGATTCTTCCAATCCATGAGCATGGAAGATTTTTCCATTTCTTGGTATCCTCTTCTATTTCTTTCTTTAATGTTTTGTAATTTTCATCATAGAGATCTTTAACGTCCTTGGTTAAGTTTATTCCAAGGTATTTGATTGTTTTTGTAGCTATTGTGAATGGGATTGATCTTAGAAGTTCTTCCTCAGCCATGGCATTGCCTGTGCATACAAAGGCTGTTGATTTTTGTGCATTGATTTTATACCCTGCTACTTTGCCAAAATCTTCTATGAGTTCCAATAGTCTCTTAGTAGAGTTCTTTGGGTCCCCTAAATAAAGAATCATGTCATCTGCAAAGAGGGATAGTTTGAGTTCTTCCTTCCCAATTTGTATCCCTTTAATTTCTTTTTCTTGCCTAATAGCTCTGGCTAGGACCTCCAGAACTATATTGAATAGCAGTGGTGAGAGTGGACATCCCTGTCTGGTACCAGATTTCAGTGGAAATGTTCCAACTTTTCCCTATTCAATAGGATGTTGGCTGTGGGTTTTTCATAGATTGCTTTGATTGTATTGAGGAATGTTCCTTCCATATCCAGTTTGCTTAGAGTTTTCATCATGAAAGGGTGTTGTATTTTATCAAATGCTTTCTCGGCATCTATTGAGATAATCATATGGTTTTTCTTCTGCAGTCTGTTAATGTGGTGTATCACATCAATTGTCTTGTGCACATTAAACCATCCCTGCATACCAGGGATAACTCCCACTTGGTCTGGGTGGATGATCTTTCTGATGTGTTGTTGCATTCTATTGGTGAGAATTTTATTGAGGATTTTTGCATCTATGTTCATCAGGGATATTGGTCTGTAATTCTCTTTCAGTGCTGCATCTTTTTCTGGCTTAGGAATTAAGGTGATGCTGGCTTCATAGAAAGAATTTGGGAGGATTCCCTCTTCTTCGATTTTTCTGAATAGTTTGAGAAAAATTGGAGTTAGTTCTTCTTTAAATGTCTGGTAGAATTCAGCAGTGAATCCATCTGGTCCTGGGATTTTCTTTGTTGGGAGGGCCTTTATTACTGTTTAAATTTCTGTCTCAGTTATGGGTCTGTTTAGGTTTTCGATGTCTTCCTGGTTCAATTTAGGTAGGTTGCATGTGTCCAGGAATCTATCCATTTCTGATAGGTTTCCCTGTTTGCTGGCATACAAGTCCTTGTAGTAATTTCTGATGCTTCATTTTATTTCTGTGGTGTCTGTTGTTACATTTCCTTTTTCATCTCTGATTTTATTCATTTGGGTCTTTTCTCTTCTTTTTTTAGTTAGTTGGGCCAATGGGGTGTCAATTTTGTTTACTTTTTCAAAAAACCAGCTCCTCGTTTGGCTAATTTTTTTGTAATGTTTTTCTTGATTCAATCCTGTTGATTTCTTCTCTGATTTTAATTATTTCTCTTCTCCTACTAGATTTGGGTCTGGTTTGCTGTAGGTTTTCTAAATCCTTGAGGTGAATTGAAAGCTCATCTATTTGGTGCCTTTCCAATTTCTTGATGTAGGCACCTATTGATATAAACTTTCCTCTTAACACTGCTTTTGCTGTATCCCATAAGTTTTGGTATGTTGTGCTGTTATCCTCATTTACTTCCAGAAAATTTTTGATTTCTCTTTTAATTTCTTCTATGACCCATTGTTCATTCAGGAGCATGTTGTTCAATCTCCATGTGTTTGCATATGCTCTAGGTATTCCTGAGTTGCTAATTTCCAACTTCATTCCTTTATGGTCTGAGAAGCTGCATGGTATGATTCTAATTCTTTTGAATTTGCTGAGACTTGCTTTATGGCCTAGTATGTGGTCAATCCTAGAGAAGGTTCCATGTACTGCTGAGAAGAATGTAAAATCTTTAGCTGTAGGATTGAAAGTTCTGTATATATCTGTTAGATCCATTTGGGCTATAGTGTCGTTTAAATCTACTGTATCCTTGTTGATCTTCTGTCCTGTTGATCTGTCTATTTCTGAGAGTGGAGTATTGAAGTCCCCCAGTACTATTGTCTTGGGGTCTAAGTCTCCCTTTAAGTCCGTTAACAAATCTTTTAGATAAACTGGTGCCCTGTAGTTAGGTGCATATACATTGATAATTGTTATATCTTCCTGTTGAATTGATCCCTTAATCATTATGTAGTGTCCCTCTTTGTCTCTCTTAACAGTTTTTGTGGTAAAGTTTATGTTGTCTGATATTAAGATGGCTACGCCCGCTCTTTTTTCATTTCTGTTGGCATGGTATATCTTTTTCCAGCCTTTCACTTTCAGTCTGTATGGATCTTTGTTGGAAAGATGTGTTTCTTGTAAGCAGCAAATAGATGGGTTTTGTTCCTTAATCCAATCAGCCAATCGGTGTCTTTTAACTGGACAGTTCAGGCCATTCACGTTCAATGTGACTAATGATAAGTGGTAACTTTGCCCTGCCATTTGCCAAAGATAAGTTCTAATATATGCTTTGAATTCCCTGTGATCTTTTGCTGTGAGGTTTCCTTCCTTGGTTTCCTTCCTTTACCTTCTTTCATATTGATGACCGTGTTTCTTTGTTTCTGTGTGTAACACATCTTTAAGAATCTTTTGCAGGGTTGGACGAGTGGCAACAAATTCTTTCAATTTCTGTTTGCTATGAAAAGTCTGTATTTCACCTTCATTCACAAATGATAGCTTTGCAGGATATAATATTTTGGGCTGGCAGTTTTTCTCTCTTAGTACCTGGGCTATATCTCGCCATTCCCTCCTAGCTTGTAGAGTTTCTGATGAGAAGTCAGCTGTGAGTCTGATTGGAGATCCTCTGAGAGTAATCTGATGTTTCTCTCTTGCACATTTTAGGATCTTTTCTTTATGTTTCACTGTGGAGAGTTTAATTACAACGTGTTGTGGTGAGGATCTCTTTTGGTCGTGTTTATTAGGGGTTCTGTGAGCTTCCTGTACTAGGATGTCTCTGTCCTTCTCCAAACCTGGGAAATTTTCTGCTAATATCTCACTAAAAAGGCCTTCTAATCCTTTCTCCCTCTCCATGCCTTCAGGAACTCCTAGAACCCGAATGTTGGGTTTTTTAATAGTATCCTGAAGATTCCCGACAATATGTTTTAGATTTCTAATTTCCTCTTCTTTTCTTTGGTCTGACTGTATCCTTTCCTGTTTTTTGTCTTCTAAGTCCGATATTCTCTCTTCTGCTTCACCCATTCTGTTTGTAAGGCTCTCTATTGTGTTTTTCATTTGATCTATTGAATTCTTCGCTTCAGTCACTATCACAGTTTCCTGTTGTACTAGTTGTTTCGTTTCATTTTGATTCCTCCTTAATATTTCATTTTCACGAGAGAGATTTTCTATCTTGTCCATTAAGGATTTCTGTAGTTCAAGAATTTGTTTTTGAGAACTTCTTAATGTTCTTATCAATTTTTTGAGATCTGCTTCTTGCATTTCTTCTATGTCATCATCTTCATAATCTTGAATTGGGGTGTCTTTTTCATCTGAGGGCATCATGGTGACTTCCTTGTTTTTATTACCTTGGTTTTTGCGTTTGTTATTTGGCATATTGGAGATATTTGGTTTCTTCACTGTGGTGCTTTTTCTTGTTATACTATGACTCTAGATTAAGTGGACTCTCTGTTTTTGATGGAGCCTTAGAGGCTTGAGATGGGTGTGGCCTGAGAGCTCTGTTTGGTGTGCGAAAGGTGACACTCCCAGGTCAGGCGTGGTAAACCTCTCTCTCTCTCTCTCTTTCTTTTTTTTTTTTTGTTTTGATTCAAAAGGGAAGTTATTCTGCACAGCTGAACGAAGTTGGAGGTAGTTATCAGGCAAATGATATACCCACAGGAGCCAGAGATCAGAAGCTCTTTCCCAAGGACCACACAGGGAATCTGTTCGGCCCTCAGAGTGGGCTCAAATTCTCCTTCAGTCTCCCACTGGGTTGCCAAAGTTACGAAATTGTAGTGTCTCTGGAGAGTGCTCACGTGAATTCCGTGAGTTCTCTCCCCCACCGTCTCTTTTTTCACAGTCTTAGTTCAGTAGCATCACAAATTTACTAGGTTCTAATCTCCTGTTTTTTTTTTTTTTTTTTTTTTTTTTTTTACCAACAAGTTATATTATTTTTTATTCATGTTAGAATTTCTATCAGTGTTTGAACATTAATATTTAGAGAGTTTGTACATTTTCACCTTCCAAGGTTTAAAATGAGAACCACACTAGGTCACACATGGGAACTAATCAACATTTCACAATCGCTTGGAATCTCCACTCGCTCTCACTCTCTTAACACTGTTAAACATTTGCTTCTGCTTGCTGTGGTTTACAATGACAAGTGTGCCTCACTCGTGTCTCAGCAAAGTTCCAGACATTATGGATTCATCACATATAAATTCTTTAAAAATATACTTCTGTCAAAAGACTTGATGACTACTATGTACACCACAAAAATAAATTTTCATATAAATAAATTATATGGCATACTTTTATCTTTGTAATTGAAATGACACAAAACTCATTTCCACCCAAATCAGCAGACAATGAGACCCAGTTTGAATATTTATTTCCTTTAAACTCCTTACTCTAAAAGCTACCATGAGTCCTTAATGTAAATGTCATATACTCTGAACTATTTAACATTAGTAAGCACTCTATACAAATAAAAATTCTGTTCAAACGTAAAACATAGCTGTAATAGTGTTTCCAATAGAAATAAAATCCCTGCATTTTTTGTTATAAACTGGCATGACAAATACTGTAGGAAAACATTCTTATGATACAAAATTATAAATATCAGCAAAGATTTTTTTAAAAAAATTAAAACATCCAAATGAACAAACGAGACAGACAAAATAAAACTACTTTAAAAAGAGAGAGAGCGAGCGCAAGAATTCTAGTTGCCGGCCAGCCCCTGAGTTCTCCCTTTGTCAATGTGACTCAAGGAGAAAGTTCTATGCTGTGCAGAAATCAGGGGCCACATGAGCTGGTGCACCCCACGGGAACACGGCGAGTGCTGCGGGGGCCGGCAGCGTGCCGGGCTACCGCCAGCCCATCACCACTGTGACGGCGTCTGCTTCCGTGACTGTGGCCGTGCACCCCCCACCCGTGGCGGGGCCCGGACCGGGGCGGAACCCCCGAGGGGGCCTCTGCCCTGGCTACGAGGGCTACCCAGAGACTGACCACGGGCTGTTCGAGGATCCCCACGTGCCTTTCCACGTCCACTGTGAGAGGAGGGACTCCAAGGTGGAGGTCATAGAGCTACAGGACGTGGAGTGTGAGGAGCAGCCCCGGGGAGGCAGCTCCAACTGAGGGTCGTTAAAATCTGAAGCAAAGAGGCCAAAGATTGGAAGCCCCACCCCCACCTCTTTCCAGAACTGCCTGGAGCCGCGGGAAGGAGAAGCCGCGAGGGCCAGACAGCAGTTCACTGTTACTGTAACCGATTGTATTATGTTGTGAAATATTTCTATAAATATTTAAGAGGTGTACACATGTAATATAGGACAGAGCGTGTAAAGTGGCGCCATCTGGGGTTTCTCCCTTCCTGCCCCTGGGGCGGGGGCGGGGCCGGGGAGGGGGGGAGGCCACAGCGGGCCCCTCCCTGTTTGTGCGTCGGTCCCTGTGCCACAACCAAGCTTAACCTAGTCTTCAATTTCCAGCATGTTGCTGCTGCTTAAATATTGTATAATTTACCTGTATAATTCTATGCAAATATTGCTTATGTAATAGGATTATTTTGTAAAGGTTCCTGTTTAAAATATTTTAAATTTGCATATCACAACCCTGTGGTAGTATCAAATGTTACTGTTAACTTTCAGACACGCTATGCGTGGTAACGTTTTGTCATTTGATGAGCAGATATGAAGAAAGCATGTCAAATCCAGCAGCTTCTCCAGGGGTGGTGTGTGCGGTCTCCCGATGTACTGTACTGTGAGGATTGTTGTTGTTTGTTTCTTCCCGTTTCCTGTCTGTAACCCTCAGCAGGCTCCGCCCCATCAGCCTGCAAGAGTCAGGAACTCTTGGTTGCTTTGCGCTGGCCCAAACATCCGCCTCCGGAGGTGCCCAGGAGAAACCAGACTCCCTTCATGTTCGTGCCACCTCCCGAGGGCATTGGGTGCCATCAGCCGCCCCAGCTTGGACCATGGTGCAATGGATGTTGGAACCTCGGGGTAGAGTTGACATCCGTCCGTCTTCACTGACATCAGAGAATTAACTAGCGAGCCTTGACCGGGGCCATGAGGCAGTTGGCAGTGTCGGGGCCCTCTCAGGACCCACACAGACACATACACACACACACACAATTTAAGAACAGATTGCAAGGCTGGCCCTCCTCTCCAGACAGCAAAACCTACTCTGTTCATCCGGGCCTCTCTGGAACAGAGAGGACAGCCGAGCCGGGCTTTCTGGGTCAGTTTGCACCTCTAGTAGGTAGTGAGCGTTCAGTTCAGTGACCCAGGGTCCCAAGGCCTGGAGGGTGTGAGTTCCACAGGGGCTCTTCTCTCCGTGAGTTGATGTCGCGGGTGCACACTTGCCAAAGAGATGGAAACTTGGGCCCCCTCCTCTCACCACTCCTGGTGTTCTTTGGGTGGGCGTTGATTGATCTGAGGGGTGCTAGTTGCATGCACCCCACTGAAGGGTGGCTCTCAGCCAGGCATCAAGATTTGCTTCTGTATTGATTCTGTTCTCCTCCTCTGGGGTTTGGGTGCTCTTCATCTTTGAGCCAGAGACCAGCAAATGCCAGGCAAGCAATGGGTGCTCAGCTCCCCTTCTGTCTCAACACCAAGAAATCAGAGGGACTGGCTGAGCGCCCCCCCCCCCCCAGCCGAAGCCTAAGCTACTGTAGGCAGCGCACACACACAGCAATTCCTGGTAGGCACCGAAAAATCTTAAGACACGGGCCTCGGGCCCCCAGTACTGCCAGCAGCATAGTGACCTCAGACCTGATACTCGCCACCGACCCATAAGATGCTGATTGGAAGCCAACAGGGCTGCCAGGTGTGTGCACTAATACGCTGGGTCCCCAGCCACCCCCTCTGCTGCTCGCTTGGTGCCCGTGTCAGCCCAATACCCAGCTCTGCTCAGAGAACCGCAGTCCTGCATGGAGAAGAGAGACGATGCAAGATTCCCAAGTCAGCTTCCCCCCCGCCCGGGGCTGGCGTGCCCTCGCCCCTTTCTTAATCTCCTGTTAATTCGCCCCGCCCAGAGTCAGGTTTTTCTGCCAGGCTCAGGGCCAGTGCAGACCTGAGGTCGCTCTGCTTATGACGTATGTCCAAGATGGCGCCTGCTCTTTGTCTTGCTTGCCCTTGAGAGGTGAGCGGAGAGAGAGAAACCCGTGTCCGTACCAGTCACCTTTTTTTTTTTCTCTCTCTCTCTTCCAGCTAGCCTGGTGAACTTCCCCCCCCCCCGGGGGGTCGTTCCCTCTAGTCTCCTCTCTCTGCTTGCCTGCCGGTGTCTCGGGCTATTGAGGTTCGGCTCACCTCGCATTCCAGCACTGGTGTGTTGAGTCTGCCGCTGGTGTCCCGAACTGTGGGCTCCCACGATCTCCACGCAGGTACGCTCCCCTTCCAGCGCCGATGTGTGGACTCGGAGCCCTGGACGTCCCAAGCCTCCCCACTGTTGTCTGTGTGGCACGCACTCCCCTTTGAGCACTGGCGCGCAGACCCTGCGGCTTCCGCGGCTCGGTCCCGCGGCTCGGCTTCCGCGTGGTGAGTGACCTTGTTCTCCCAGTAGGTCCTCCGATTCACGGCCACTCGATCCAGAAGAGTTTCCTCTGCAATATTTTCCTGGTTGTTTTTTCTGAGGCTACCGTAACTCCCCTTTTATTAAAGTAAATTTTCCCGGACTATCGGCGTGCGCCCTCACTATTCTGCCATCTTGGCTCCGCCCCCCCCAGTTTTCTTTAATTTCTTCATTAGACCTAAGTCTTTTTTTTTTTTTTTTTGACAGGCAGAGTGGACAGTGAGAGAGAGAGACAGAGATAAAGGTCTTCCTTTGCTGTTGGTTCACCCTCCAATGGCCGCTGCGGCCAGCGTGCTGCAGCCGGCGTACCACACTGATCCGATGGCAGGAGCCAGGTACTTATCCTGGTCTCCCATGGGGTGCAGGGCCCAAGCACTTGGACCATCCTCCACTGCACTCCCTGGCCACAGCAGAGAGCTGGCCTGGAAGAGGGGCAACCAGGACAGAATCCGGCGCCCCGACCAGGACTTGAACGCCGCAAGGTGGAGGATTAGCCTAGTGAGCTGCGGCGCCGGCTAGACCTAAGTCTTTCACAGACTCTTGTTCAAGCCCTTATGAATAGATAAAGGAACTTCCTCAGAAAAATCAATCATATATTTTAATATATGCAAATAGCAGATTGATCAAATCGGTAGTCAATGTTTCTTGTGTTCCCTATATAAGCACATTCTCTCCAAACCAACACTATTGAAATACAATACTATAAAATCATCTTATTCCTTTTCATTTTGTTCTTCTTTTCCATTTATTGTCTTCAAATTTTTTCTTCCTATTCCTTTTTTCTGCTGATGATTTCTAAAGGAAACTGATAATCTCCTTTAGCAAATCATTAGATAGAGAAATAAAAATCTTTTCTTTGAGTACTAGCATTAATCTCAGAATTAAATATCCACCAATATCTTTGTTTTAGAGAAGGAATAGGGAATAAAAATTTATTTTAAAAAATATATTCTATAGTCAAAGTAAATATAACTAACATATAAAATCTCAAGGTTTATCCTATGCATAGGTCATAAAAGAATCATGATATAAGTAATTTAATAACTATAGAAGATACTATAATCTAGTATTCTGTTGGTAAACAAATTAGGAATACAGTTTATAAAAGGTGCTTCTGGAAGTGTCTAATGATTACACATTGGGCTCAGTGAATCTATGCACTGGCTTCAATTGTCTTCCTCCCCCACCTCCTATTTTGAAGAAGTTTGAAGCTTTGTTTATGTAATTTCAAACTTCTCACATTTCTGGTCTCCTAAATGCTCAGTCTTCTGAAACTATCCCTATATGGCTTAAATGAGGTCACTTTCACAAAACACTTTTCAAAATCAAAAGAAAAAGTGGGGGGTGGCTAGTATTGTGGGGTTCCAGTCTCTGATGTTCTTTTTTTTTCAAGATTTATTTATTTATTCATTTATTTATTTACTTGAAATACAGAGTTACAAAGAGGCAGAGGCAGAGAGAGAGAGAGAGAGAGAGAGAGAGACAGGTCTTCAATCCACAAGTTTGCTCTCCCAGATGGCTACAATGGTTGTAGCTGCACAGATCCGAAGCCAGGAGCCAGGTGGTTCTTCCAGGTCTCCTACTTGGGTGCAGGGGCCCAAGGACTTGGGCCATCTTCTACTGCTTTCCCAGGCCATAGCAGAGAGCTGGATGGGAAAGTGGAGCAGCCAGGACTCGAACCAGCAAGAACATGGGATGCCAGTGCTGCAGGTGGTGGCTCTATCCACTATGCCTCAGCACCAGCCCCAGCTGCTCTTACTAATTGCCTGGCAAAAGCAGCAGAAGATGGCCCACGTGCTTGGCTCCCTGACACCAACCTGGAAGACCCAGATGAAGCTCTTGGCTCCCTGCTTCTTTCTTTCTTTCTTTCTTTCTTTCTTTCTTTCTTTCTTTCTTTCTTTCTTTCTTTCTTTCTTTCTTTCTTTCTTTCTTTCTTTCTTTCTTTCTTTCTTTCTTTAGCTTGTCTCAGTCCTAGCCATTGTGGTCTCCGGAAGTAAACCAGCAGAATGAAGATCTCTCTTCCTGGGTCTCTCTCTGTAACTCTGACTTTCAAATACATAAATAAATCTGCAAAACAGAAGTTTGAAAAAAAATACTAGTCTTTCTGTAAATCTCCCAGAAAATGCTGAAAGGAGAATCCTAGAATAATTCCAATAATACTTTTCCTTTTCTAAATTTCCTCAACCCTTTTTGTTTTCTAGAGATTATTGGCTACTAGCCCTACCACCAACGTTATTCTTACCTCCTATTCCACCAAAAATAACTCCTTCTCAGGATTCCCATATTCCCAATCATGCCATCTCTTTATCACATGGATTAATTTAATGTATCTTGCTAAGTCATTCTAGTGCTCTGCCTTCTCTCAGATTCTGTACTTTTCTAAGCATTCTTTCATTCTGTATCATAAATGCAGCTTGCTTTCAGAAAAATGATAGGTAAGAAGGTACCAGTGAAAAGGACCATCTATTACTGTTCTTTCCTTGGCGTACTGGAGCTAGGGAAACACTGTGAATATTTCTAACTTTACTTATTTATTTATTAGTCAAAAAAAACCTATGCCACTCAAGAGACACAGATTATGTGAGGGTGTGATAAAACATTTTAAAAGCATCAATTAAAATATATGCCCAAATGATCATGTTGCAGCTACTTACTGGAAATTCTAAAAACTCATGGAGTTGAAGTAATTTCATACCTAGTTAAATTTAAATGGGAGTGTTGTGGTAAGAATCAGTGCCTTTCCAATGCCTTGTATCCTGATAACATTTTCAAAATGAAGCACTTATCTTTATTTCATGGGTTACTCTATTAGCATAGAAATTAAATTACATTAACATTTAGGAAAATATTATAATGTCTAGATTATAATGTCTACAAGCTCTCTTTTGGCTCATTGAAGGACATTCAACCTTTTCCAAGTATCCCTTCTGCTTATATGTCTAGAAATACTGAAGTGGGCTTATTTTTATAGTTTCATTCCTGGTAAAATTATTTATTCCCTGTAGGTGGAAAGAGAACCCAGATATACTTTCCAAAGCTTAACTTTATAATCCCGGTCTCTCTACAAGTAATAAAAACATGCAATTGCCATGTCCTTCTTAGTCTGGCATTTTACAAATGAGAGATGTAAATTGTTTTTGTTATACTGTAAGAAAACTTCAAAAAGTTAATGGAAAATGGCAGAATAAAAGGTAAGTTTATTTTGGTCCAAAAGTTTTTGAAATTCATTTTTTCCAGAATATTCATTTTCATGAATCTTTTGAAGAGGTCCTTGATGCATTGATCTCAAAACATTTTTGCACCAAAATAAACTGATTTTTAAATTTTTTAAAAATGTATTTTATACTACTTGAGAGGCTGATTGAGGAAGGGGAGGGATAGATCCCCTTTGCTGTTTACTTTCTCAATGCCTGAACAGTTGATGCTGGGCCAGGCAAAAGCTAGAAACCAGTCACTCATTTGGGTCTCCCAAGTTGTTGACAGGGACCATTGCCAGCTGCTTCCCAGCGTGTACATTAGCGTGAAGCTCCAATGGAGAAGAGAGCTGGGTCTTGAAACCAGTTACTCTGATTTAGGATGGGGACATCATAAGCTACGTTTAACCGCTAGGCCAAATGCCTAGCACTGAACTTACCTTTTGATACCATGTGTCATGAACCTTTTGCATATTCTTCTATTTAAAAATATTTTCATTTATTATAAATAGCAAAAAATTAAAAAATTGTAAAATTCATGGTGTTTTCAATAAGAATAGTATTTATGCAAGATGTCATTAGACAAAGACAATAATCATAAGATGTATTCAGTATAATCAGTTAATAATTTTGGAAAAATATAATTAAATTTTTTGCTTAATCCAAAGATCCTCTACACAAAGATGATAGAAAAAGAAGCCAGTTATTATCAGATAAGTGATGTGCACCACAGGCAACCCACTAAGAGCATATTGCAAAGTTAGAAAGAAATATTACCCTTTTATAGTAATCAAACAGAAAGAGCCCATTATATGCACATTTCAAGATACACAGTAACTGTTCCTCAAATAAGAGGACCTGACACCATCCTAAACTTATCTGGTGATTAGACTCGCCAATAGTGTTAGCTAATGGGCTCTATCCAGCAGAAAAGCAAAGTTATCTTCTGTTTCTGACATGTTATACAATTTGGAGAACGGCACCTACTAAAGTTAGGTGCCCACCCTCACATAGAATCCCTGAGATCCTGTGCCTTCTCCCTTGATGTTTACATTTCAAAGAGATGGCTTCCAGGTCTTTGAGAAAGACATTCCTGACCATAAAGCTGATAATAGGCTTATTGATAGTTTTCAAAAGAATGTACTTCAAAGGAAGGAGAAAGTAAGTACAAGTAAAAGGAGAGGTAGTACATCTCTTTCATCAGTTTCAGCAAGGGAGAATCAATGACTCACCAATATTCAGGAGATTCACCACATCCTTAATGCAGTCAAACTTTTGTGACATATTTTGTCTCACATTCTGCCACAGACACAGAGATAAAATTCGCCATTCTCAGGGACAGCACGTAGCAGCAGCAGGTTAAGCCTCTGCTCAGGATGCCAGTGTCCCACATCAGAGTAAAGATTTGAGTTCCAGCAACTCTGCTTCCTGTCCAGACCCCTACCAATGTGCCTGGGGAGGCAACAACAGAATGTCCCAAGTACTTGGGTGACTGCCACCAAAGTGGGAAGACAGGGTTTGTTCCTCATTCCTGGCTTTGACTTATACCAGATCTGGCTGCTGTGGACATTTTGTGAGTGAAGCAATGAAAGGAAGATCTCTCCTTTTCTGTGTCTCTCTGTCTGTCTCTGTCTCTGTCTCTCTCTGTGATGCTATGCCTTTTACATAAATATTTTTTAAAGAGACCATCACAGGGGCCGGCTCTGTGGTGCAGCGGGTAAACGCCCTGGCCTGAAGTGCCGGCATCTCATATGGGCGACGGTTCCAGTCCCAGCTGCTCCTCTTCTGATCCAGCTCTCTGCTATGGCCTGGGAAGGTAGTGGAGGATGGCCCAACAAGCCCTTGGGTCCCTGCACCTACATGGGAGACCTGGACGAAGATCCTGGCTCCTGGCATCGGATCCGCGCATCTCAGGCCATTGCGGCCGATTGGCGAGTGAACCATTGGATGGAAGACCTCTCTCTCTGCCTCTCCTCTCTCTGTGTGTAATTCTGACTTTCAAATAAATAAATAAATCTTAAAAAAAGACCATCACAGATATGTAAATATCTTTGTTAATCTATCAAAATCACACTTGCACCTCATGCAATTATTTAGTGTTTATAGATAAAGACTTCTCTATTTCTGATAAAATATTTTTAAATATCGTGATTCCATTTGGTTTTACTTCTTCTACCTGGATCACAAATGATTTCATTTACCCTTTCCATAAATATAGGCAGAATATTGCAGAAGAAATATCAATATAACAACATAAAGTTAACTCCATAAGCTTCACCAGAGAAGAAAGTCAAAGAAGTTAGGTGGTCTACAGAACAGCTTGTACTGAGATCCCTTCCACTAATGAAATCATAGGTTAGCCATAGTTTCCACACACACATTTTAGTTATATATATAATTGACTATATAGCCATATATACGTATAGCCATATATACATATACATATATATATATAATATATTTAAGAAAAAATATAATGAAAGGTGTGAAAAAAAGAAAAGAAGCTGTACCAGGAAGAGAATCTATTAGGAGGAATTTGGTCAAGGCCTAGAGCAATGCCAATTTTTTCTGAGAATTTCCTTAAGAATATCTACTAAATTCTACCAATTTCTACTATACTGGGCCTCTTCACCACGTGGGAGACCTGGAAGAAGCTCCTGGTTCCTGGCTTCAGATAGACTCAGCTCTGGCCATTTGGGAGTGAACCAGAGGGTGGAAGATCTCTCTCTCTCTGCCTCTGTCTCTCTGCAACTCTGCCTTTCAAATACATAAATCTTAAAAAAAGAATATAAATACTGATATAGAATATATACACATAAGCACATATATATATGTATATATTATATGTATATGTATACATGATCTAGCTTTAAATGGTATAGGGCTTCAAAAAGTGCATGGTACAGAGATCCTGCTAAAAATATAAAGTACTATTTACTCAAAGGGATAAATGAGAGAAAATGCTTACTTTTCTCTCTCTTTTTTTTTTTTTTTTTTGACAGGCAGAGTGGACAGTGAGAGAGAGAGACAGAGAGAAAGGTCTTCCTTTGCCGTTGGTTCACCCTCCAATGGCCGCCGCAGCCGGCGCGCTGCGGCCAGCGCAGCGCGCTGATCCGATGGCAGGAGCCAGGAGCCAGGTGCTTTTCCTGGTCTCCCATGGGGTGCAGGGCCCAAGCACCTGGGCCATCCTCCACTGCACTCCCTGGCCACAGCAGAGGGCTGGCCTGGAAGAGGGGCAACTGGGACAGAATCCGGCGCCCCGACCGGGACTAGAACCCGGTGTGCCGGCGCCACAAGGCGGAGGATTAGCCTAGTGAGCCGCGGCGCCGGCCAAAATGCTTACTTTTCTCTCATGCTCATTCATTATTCATACTTTAGCTGTTATTCATAGATTCCACTCTATTCTATCCAGGCAAAAGAACTAAATACAAATAAATGAAAGGTGATAATTTTTATCATTATTACAAATTGCTTGGGTCATTTCATCATTATACATTGTTTATGAAAATTCGTTAAATAAAATAGCAGTACAAGCAGAAAAATTATGTGAACGGAATGAGCATTCATTATCTCTGATTTATTTGATGTATAAAAGTATATTTAGTTGACCTTAAAATATAAGTCACTTAAATTGATGTGTAATTTTGAAAAAAAAAACTGCACAAACAGAATGTAGGAAACCCAGCTATAGTTCACGGTTCTTGGATGTACTTTGGCCCAGCTCTTACTGTTGCAGGCATTTGAGAATACCAATGGATGGAAGACCTGTATGTCTCTATCTCTCTGCATTTCAAATTTTAAAAACTAGTTGGAGCCTGAGACATTTACCAATGTGGCCACAGATTTATAAAAAGAAGCCAAGATCTTTTCAGAAATTACAATAAATATAATAAGTATCCTGTAGATTAAAATTAATTATTCATTGAATGTTGAAATAATGTTAAACATGAATACTGACTGAGAAAGAAAATCTATCAAATGAACAAAATGTATTTTATAATGTTTTGTAAATTGAAGGCATGCACATCTGAATTTGCATCTTCTGGCATTTTCTATGTTTTAGTGAAACTGCCCCTTCCTTGGACTTTCAATGACTTAGCAATAAAGACCAATATAGCAGTGCTGTAATTTCACAGTCACTGTGGTAAAGCAAACAAGCTCATGGAAGAGTTTATCAGGTAGATAAAGCATCATCACAGATTTGATAAATGCTAATAAGTTTTCATTTCAGTAAAATATGAAGTATATCAGAAGCAGAAAATGTTACTTGTACGTTTTGCACTCTGAAAAAAGACAATGTCCTTCTTAAAAATCTTGACAACTGGGGTCTGTAGTATTTTCAAGGAATTTCACATCGTGTTGGTTGGGTAATAGATGTATGAATATATTTAATTTGGCATTTTAATACTAATTGTTAACGTACAACATCTTCTTGGGCAAAAATTCTTTAACTGTTAATATACTGCTGATACTGCTTTGGTTCCCTTGTAGGGGACAATTCCTGAAGTTTTTTTTTTTTTCTTTATCATAAAACATTATATAGGAAATACCTATATGTATTTATTTTTATTTGGCTCCTACCATTGAATGCTATAATCTTTGGAATGAAATGAAGCTTCTGACAACCAGAAAACAATTGTTTGTCAGTTGCCATAAAGCTAAACAGTCCACAGTATCTATGCAATGTGTTGTGTTGGGTATATGATTGTTGTCTATTGGAAATGTGGAAATGTGTTGTGGTTACAGAAATCACTTTTTTGATGATAAAAGAGGACATTAGTGGAAATATATCTGAATTCCATGCGTCACAAAAAATGCTGATAACTCAATGTAGTCTTCTCATAGCAGCAAAGGCAATAATGCAATGATATCTTTAAGAAATCATTGCAATGAATATTACCACTCAGATACTACAACATATTTCTAGAGTATTGGTATGGCAATACATTCCCAGGGACAAGAAGATATCTCTACTAGTTACTCTCTTAGAATTAATGAATGGTTAAAAAGTAGGAAGTAAATTACTCATGAATAGAAGACAAAGTGGCCTTACTAAAACTATTACAATAACTATTTTTGCTCACACATTTACATCAGTAAAAATTCAACTCATTATATTTGTGAAACTGGTATTTTACCTTTTCACCATTATGTGAAAAGATATTCAAAATATCAAAATATTTGAAATATATTTTCACATAATGAACTTATATACACCCAATTATACTGCATTTTGTCCATATATTTTTATAGGGCTCAGAGTGAAAAACAAGGAATTGGTGCTATTAATATTGCTATTTGAAACTAAAGTGTTCCCTTGGCAAAGAGGGGCTCATTTCCAGTTCTTTTCGGTATTTGC
Organism: Oryctolagus cuniculus; assembly: GCF_964237555.1. Lineage (NCBI taxonomy): Eukaryota > Metazoa > Chordata > Mammalia > Lagomorpha > Leporidae > Oryctolagus > Oryctolagus cuniculus. Next base: position 28,099,948 of record NC_091432.1, on the reverse strand, counting down.
TGTGTGATTTAGTCAAAATGTTAACTTCTCTGAATCTTTTTTAAAAAGAATCTTTCAAACAAATACATGTACTCTTTAGAATATGTTAGAAATCAATTAATATATATGACTAATTTAAAGATAGTCATATGCATACTCCTATCACATATTGAATTCTCAATATTACATATGTCTATTTTCCTTTTAACAAGCAGCCTGACATTTTATCAAGTACAGATTCATTCTATTAATAAACTACATCATTTAAAATTGAAATGTCTATAGGAAAGGTAAGATTTTTATATCATATTTTCAGTTAGTCTAACTAGGTTACTTTAGGTCCCTATCTAAACTCTACCTCAATAATTGACTACATCATGGAAACACATTTATTTGTTTGTTTGTTTATTTGAAAGACAGATTTACAGAGAGGCAGAGTCAGAGACAGAGAGAGAGGTCTTCCATCTGCTGGTTCACTCCCCAAATGGCCGCAAGGGTTGGGGTTGCACTGATTCGAATCCGGGAGCCAGGAGCTTCTTCTTGGTCTCCCATGCTGATGCATGGGCCCAAGGACTTGGACCATCTTCTATTGCATTCCCAGGCTATAGCAGAGAGCTGGTCAGAAGTGGAGCAGCTAGATCGAATCAGTGCCAATATGGCATGGTGGCATTGCAGGAGGAGGCTTTACCCACTATGCCACAGCATCAGCCCCAAGGAAGCAGTTTTTATAAAGATGGTGGGAAGGTGATAGAAATAAGTGTACAGATTTAGAAAGAAGTTTTATCTTGCTTAAAAGAATTGAACTCAGATTGCATGGTTAACACTGAATGTTTCCACCATAAAGAATTGATAAGTGTTTGAGAAGGCAGATATGTTTGATCCAATTTAACCTTATACAATGTATACTTGCATGAAAACATCACATGGTGCTTCATAAATGTTTGATTTTTATGTACTAGTCAGCAATCTGAAATTTTTAAAAGAAAAAGAATTTTCAAATGGAGAGAAGTAACTAATTTATTTACTTTTAGTTCTGTTTTGCTTGAATTCTCACTTCCTGGGGTACTTTTCTGATTAACGCAACATGATCAATTCAAAGGAATAATAATAATAAAAAAGAACGGTGGAGAACATTTCTCCTTTTGACAGTGTTAGGCCAAGCCAAAGCCAGGAGCCAGGACCTCCATTTGGGCTTCCCAGCTAAGTGGCAGAAAGAAAACCAAGTACTTAGGCCTTCATCCACTGCCATCCCATTTGCAGGAAGCTGGATCGGAAGCAGAAGAGCAAGAACTGGCACTCCAACATGCTGAGCACGCATCCAAAGCAGCAGCTTAACCCACAGTGCCACAATGCCTGTCCTTGTATCTACTTTCAGAGAAAAAGGGAGAGGGAGACAGAGCCATAGAGAGGAGCAAAATAAACACAAACAATGATATCTGCACAAGTGACAAAAGAACAAGATTGTGGTCTTATTGTTGCACAGCAGGTTAAATTGTGACTTTGTACACATCTTGCATCAGACCTCACAGTTTGAGTCCCAGCTGCTCTGCTGTGTTCCAGCTCCATGCAAAGGCACCTGGGAAACTGGTGGAAGGTGGCCCACATACTTGGGCCTCAGCCACCAAAGTTGGAGACCAGGATGAAATTCCTGGTTTCTGGATTTGGCCTTGGCAGACATAGCTGCTGTGGGCATCTGGGGAGTGAATTCAGTGGAGCAGAAGATGTTCCATTTCTCTCTGTCTCTCTCTCTGTCTCTCTCTCTCTCCCTCTCTCCTTCTCTCTCTCACCCACACACTCTCTTCCAACTTTCCTCGCCTGTCTGGCTCTGCCTTTAAAAGAAGTAAGTAAATAAATAAATAATCTTTCTGTAAAAAAAGTGATTTACAGATTTAAAAGTATTTTAAAATTAAAAGGTGGAAACCACAGCTTATTATGACTATGACTATGAAGAACTATTGATAACATCCTAGTAGCAAAGGTTTTTCCTCTTGACCATCATGATTTCCAAACAGCCTCATTTGTGCGTGTGCCTTTTGATCTTTCATTGTTGTCTTACTTTGATCAGCAGTTAGACTTTGTGGTATAACCTAAATCTCAGAACTTACTTATTTTTTAGCTGTGAAGTATTTTTGTCTTTCCAATTTTTAAAAAGTATAAAATGGAATATCATGAAAACTGTAAAAATGCCTAAGTAATCCATAAAAATGGAAATGTATGAAGTATTCAGGATCACACACAGACACAAATGCACACACATCCACACAGTGGATTCAGTGCTTAGGATCAGTTTTTGACCTATCAAGGGATATGGTAACCATGGACCATATGTAAGAGCACCATGGGCCTGTCCAGAGCAGAGAAGGCCACAGAGAATGACTTTCTGCATTCACGTAGTTTAGTTCTTCTATCTCTATTGGAGTCCTTACTGTCAGTCAGTATTTCAGTTCAGAAACTGCCCAGGGCTAGAAGATCCCTTTGGCAGATCTCCTGGCAGCAGATTACAGGGCTACTACTGGCATTGCCCTTAAGCCTCTGCACTACCACCACCCCTCACTGTGTTGGCACTATATTAATTTGCAGAATTTAATCTGTGCAGCAGAAAAGCCTGGGGCTTTTCTAAAGCTTCCAAATTCTCCTGCTTGAGAACTATTGGAGAAGAAGTTGTCCATTTTCATGCTTTACTTCTCTTCTTATAATGGGTTTGGAAATAACTGGGGCACTCAGCAGCAATCTTCAGAACATCTGCGTTTTCTTCCACAGAGCTTTGCTATTGTCTTGGCTATGCAACCAGCAGCATCTTAACCAAACTAGGGCCAATGGACTGACAAAGAGTGCGATACTTTAGCTCTTTTAAATCATGGATGCACTCTTATTCCTGTCTTCTGAATACAAACTAGAATGGCTGGTGTTCTCTCTGAATGTTAGTTAAGATGTCTGCCTTCCACATCAGAGCTCCTGAGTTACATACCTTATTCTGCTAATGACTGTCTTCCCGCTAATGCAGACCCTGGGGGGTAGAGGTGATGAATGCAATGGTTGGGTTCCTGCCACTCACATGGGAGACCTGGGTTGAATTTTAGGCACAATGTTCTGTCCCCAGAGTAGTTCAAAATTCACAATTAAACCCAAAATTCCATACTGTGCAGATCATGAATGAGTTTAGTGCCTTCACTGCTGGGTAGCATTTTGAATTAAGTGAGAAGACACAGGGTAGCATGTTGGCATTCAGCAGATTTGAAAGTTTGGAAGTGTTTGACTTTCTCCTTCTCATAAAGTTGGCGCTAAAGGTGTGCTATAGCTGTTGCAGTGTATAAGTAAAAGAAAATGGCAGTAGTCTAGAAATTTGTCCATCAACTGATTTTGATCTTCCCCATTTCCTCTCCTTTCTTATTTATCTTTTCCTGTTCTATTTTAAATAAATTAAAAAAGATGAAAGTTTCAACACCTCATATGTACAAAAGCCATATCAAATCATAAAAAGAAAACGATTTCCAAAACCCCAATATTTACATATTTCACATTTCACAGTTGCTTGATACACATGGTTAACAAGAAATCTAAATAATGGGTCTCTTAAAGAATCATGCTTTCTTAACTTTAAAATTGCGTGTTAAGTTTCTTTCGAGGCTTTATTTTTTTAATAGATGGTTTTAAATTGTCACAACATACGGCTAGATATGGCTTTACATGTTTTGGTCATATCTATGACATTTAGGTTATTTTTAAAATTCCAGGAAGTTAAGAAAGGCCATAGAAGAACTAGTAACAGACAAGCAGGCTTTACAGCAAAGACCTACGTGGTTGCTGTTGAGACCCAAGTTAAAATAAATTAAGGGAAACATAGGAAGCAAGTCACTTGCTTATCTGGATAAAACGGCCAAGGTGCATTTGACTGAATCTAGAATTAAATGTATATTTCAAAGTGATTGTGGACTCACTCCACATTCAAATATTAAATCTTACAGGTTCAGTTCAAAAAGGGGACTTAGGAAATAATGATTAATTCATTTTTCACATAAGGAAACAAAGGACAGAAAGGAAGAAGACAGAACATGCCACTTTTTTGTTTGTTTGTTTGTTCTTAAGTAACTAAGCAAAAGATTAAATGGCATAGCTTGAAATCAAATTCCAGGGAATACCAATTTTTTTTTTTGACAGGCAGAGTTAGACATTGAGGGAGACAGAGACGGAGAGAAAGGTCTTCCTTCCATTGGTTTACCCCCTCAAAATTGGCCGCCAATCAGAAGCCAGGAGCCAGGTGCTTCCTCCTGGTCTCCCATGTGGGTGTAGGGCCCAAGCTCTTGGGCCATCCTCCACTGCACTCCCAGGCCACAGCAGAGAGCTGGACTGGAAGAGGAGCAACCAGGATAGAATCCGGCGCCCCAACCGGGACTAGAACCCGGGGTGCCAACGCCGCAGGCAGAGGATTAGCTTAGTGAGCCATGGTTCTGGCACCAAATACTAATATTAGGAATTCTCTTGTGAGGAAATGCATACACAGTCCTCAAAGCCTGGAAACTGAAAGTAAACCATGGACCACTCATCACCTTGATTAAATCAGGATTGCATTGAAGGGTGCGTCTCCAACATTTGCCTATAGGCAATATCAAGGAAGAATTTTAAAATGTTGAGTCTCTATTGGTATTGATTTAAAAAAAAAAAAACCCTAAGACCAAACTACAAAATTAAAATAATAAACTAAAATTTTAACTTAATAAAATAGTATTATGATAAAGAAATCATAAACTAAAGAGAAGCATAGTCAGAGAGAAAGTAATTTGTGTTGTACTGTATTAGTTTGGGTAGGTTATCTATGATTACAGACAATCTCCGCACTGTAGCTCAACATTTAACACAATGAGCTTTTTCTTAATATTCATGTGATTATTCAGTCATGTCCAATCAGGAGAGCACTGTTCCCTGCAGCTCTACAGAAGCTAGGTTGCTTGCAAAAAGCGACTTTGACATCTCTCAGTACTCCAGAGTCTTCACACTGGATTTTTTGCATATATTTGTTACTCACTCATAAACATGAGATTTATCCCTGTTTCTGGCTTGCTTGTGTTTTTTTTTTTTTTGTATTTTTGCTTTTAAAACATTTTTATTAATGTTAACAGAACATATTTAATGTACCTAACAGGTACAGTTCTAAGGATATAACCATATTTCCTTCTCTCCTTCTCTCCCTCTCTGAATCCTCCTTCCTTCCTTTCTCTCAATTCTTGCAAAAACATAATTTCAACCCACTCAATAATCACAGGTTTAATGTGCCATTAACCATAACATTGTTTCCAAGGTCTTTTTTTTGAGAATTGAAACATATTATGAGGCTATTTTCATATGCTACACATTATAGGGCTTCAAGAGTTTGTAGGAAAATAGAAATAAACGAGAATTGTATAATTTCCATGAGCTTTTTGAATAGCCCCTTTTATTTCAAGCGAGACTTGTATAGTAACAGATTTTCTCCCAGCTCTAGGTAGAGTTGATTCTCTGAGAAATCTCTGTCCTTTTACCAAAATGGTTCTTTTAGACAGAAATATGTCTCTCTAGGGTTTTTCTCTCCCAGTGCTGGAAACACGTCAGCCCAGGGATTCTTAATACTCTGGCACCTAGCAAGATTATCTGCAGTAGGAGATGATGTATCCAAATGCAAAAAGAAATAAAAGTATTAGTTATGAGAAATGAAGAGAAAATATTCCTGATAACACAGAAAGATTCTGACAACACATGGGCGGTGTTTAGGTCATCACTGTTAAATGAAGGCACAGATATTATTGTTCATATTTCTCAGCATCAAGAAGACTGCTGGGAATAGAGGTACATATTCAATAAAGAATTACAAAATGAATAAACGTACAACTGAGTTTTTAAGATATTTCCATGTCATTCCTTTGTGTTCCAGAGAAAAAAACCTAAATTAAATGTTTTCATCTCATCACCAACTTTGTCATCACCTTTTATTTACTTTACAGATGTTAGTGAAAACCTGACTGAATTAAAATTTGTGGGAAATGCAGATCTTACCCTTGAATAATCATTTCTAGTAGGTATAATCTTTACAATTTTATAGTAATTCTAAGAATGAATTTTATTTTCTTATCTCTACAACCATAGTTTTTAGAACAATACTTTTATGTTTAAGAAAAATATTTTCAAATCCTAAACTAACACGAAAATTCCACTCCAAATTATTCAAATGTCTCCACTCATTTTTATCATATTATTAAACGATGACATTATACTCTACAATTCAGCCTTATTTATTTTTTGCTCACACTCAAACTGGTGTAGCGTGATAAATATTACCAAACAATACATAGGAGAAAAAAGCAAAAATCATCAAGAAAACTTGGGTGTTTCCATCAAGTTTTAATATACTTGTTTCTTGCAATCTATAGACAAAGTCCAGTTTTATTAGCCTCTTCAGGGTATCTCTCTGACCAGAGGGTATTGGTTCTGTACAACAGTAGAAACAGAAGTGAAGACCAGTCTGTTGGTGACTATGTTTCATATGTATAAGGGTAAGCAACACTTCCATTTGCCAGTAGGAGATGAGATTAATTATGCTTACAACTGTGTCACACATGGGGCCATTCCCTACAACAGTCTGACTCTCTGCTTCCTTTCAGAGAGTCGAAACTTTCCAGTCTCTAGTGCCTCAGCTCATGCTGACTTGACTCATTAACTGATTCCAGCTGTTCCTCCATAGCAACAGACACTTTCACATCTGCAGGGCCATTTGGATCTCAGATGTGAGTGGCAAGATCACTGCTTGACTGTTTTGCAATTTCAGGTTGTAGTTGAAATCAGAGTCAATTTAAAATGAAAAGTTTTAATTACCTTACACTCTGATTACATTGTGATTTTCAACAAGTCTATCTCTACGATTTTTTAAATCCACATTAAAATAAATGAAGATAATAGATTAAGCAATGGAAATCAAGGACTTAAAACTTAAATAACTGAGGTTCTATCATTAACTCTGAATAAAACTTAAGAATGCTGAATTTCTACTAATGAGCTATATGACCCTTAGAAGTCAAATAATATGCTGGGATTTTTTTTATTTATAAATTAACGTAGAATTAGATGACCTCTAATGATATTTTGGAACCTAATGTTATGAATTTTGCTAAATATGAAGTAGAAGTACCAAAATATATCACATTTATATTTTCATTAGGAAATACATTTTATTGCACACACATAAAACAGTTCTCCAGATTCTATGAAAATCAATGTTCTGTACAACAAGCGTCAAACAGGAATGATCAATCAATAAATGGGAGGTGAATCCTTAGAGTAATGGCAATGAAATGTGGTACTCACAATCTATTATTTTAGAAAAATAAAGTGTACTGTAAAGCCAATGTGGTAAAGTGAGAAGAAGGATCAGTTTAACTGACTCAAAATTTTTTTCAGACCTTATTGGTCTCTCAAGAAGAGTAACATTTATGGAATTGCATCACTAGTGAACATGTGAGTATTTTCCCTCTATCTGGTAGGCTTCTCTTTGGACCATTCCTTCATCAATACATCATTGTATTATCTACCCTCCACCCGCCCCCCCCCAAAAAAAACCTTTTAGGGTATCTTGTTTAAAAAGAATTTTAAAAAGCTGACAGACTTCCTTGAGAAAAAACACTGTGTTCCTTTCGATTTCTATATGCCTAACTAGTTAAAGCATATTCTAATTTTTTGGTTTATTTCATTTTTATTTGAAAGGCAGAGGGAGAGAGAGAGAAAGAGAAGGAAGGAAGGAAGGAAAGAAGGAAGGAATGAAGGAAGGAAGGAAGGAAGGAAGGAGGAAAGGAAGGAAGGAAGGAAGGAAGGAATTTCCATTGACTGGTTTGCACCCCAAAATGTTCCCAAGACTGGGAATGGCTGAAGCCAGCAGGCTGGAGCTCAGTCTTGTTTCTACATGGGTGTCAGGGAAACAAGTACTTCAACTATGACATTCTGCCTTCTAGCAAGCTGGATCAAAAAGGGAGTTTCTGGGAATGGAACCAGGAACTCAGATATATAATATAGGCATCCTTATTAGTCACCCAAGCTTCTGTGCCAAATGCCTGTTCCTTTTAGGCACATTTCATTCTTCCATATGTTTCCCCCTCCACCTTCTCTCCCTCCTTCCCTCTTTCCTTTCTTCCTTTATGAAAGACTTGATGTGGCTTCAGAAATGGATCATCACTATAGCCTCCATACTAGCTGTCAGCTTCTGAGACATTGCCCATTGAAATGATTCTCCTCACAACCACACACATAAAATTATTTCATTTTCTTCCAAATTCTTTTCATGGTTTTACATGTCTCCATACCCTCCACAACTTACCTCAATATCTCAGTGGAATTCAAAATTGTGAACATGCAGGGCCCTAACTTACATTACACAAATACACACACACACACACACACACACACGTGCTTTTTTAAAGGTTCGTTTACTTTTTGTTTGAAAGGTAGATTTGCAGAGAGAGATGGCATGTCATTCACTGGTTCAGTCCCCAAATGGCTTCAATGGCCAGGCAGGTCTGGGCCACACTGAAACCAGTAGCTTCATCCAGGTGCTGCATGTGGGTGGCAGGGGTATAAGCACTTGGGCCATCTTCTGCTGCTTTTCTAGGTCTGTTAACAGAGAGCTGGATTGAAAATGGAGCAGCCAGGACATGAACTCCCACCCACATGGGATGCTGTTGTGACAGGCAGCATCTTAACCTGCTATGGCACAACACTGGACAGGCATGTACTTTTCAATATAAATAAGATGAACATTAGCTGAATCCTCCACTAGAGCCAAATATTCCAATGTCTCTTGCCCAAAATTGTCTGCAAATTTTTCACTTATAACCTTCACTTCACATTGGTATTTAGATGACTTGTTATTTTCAATTCCATCAATTTATGCCCAGGAAATAAGGCAATTCCAATTACATACAAGCATAGGGAAGACATGATTACCAGCTCCAGAATGATACCCCCTTTCCCTGACATTCATAGTTTATTTCTTTCTACCCTTTGTTGGAAGTATGCAGGCAATATTTAATGACCTCCTCTTAGTAGCTGGGGTGAGGGGAAGGACTGACTGTCAAAATTTAGATTGCTGTGTAGTTCATTGAATGAGGGTTTGAAAGGAGACGTGCAGCATCAGATCTTCCCAGTATCAGCTAGTGGGGCTTGCTCTTGAAATTTGACTATTACAAGAGGTTTGTGCCAAATCCCTGAATTTTCCCATATTTCCTGAATCCTACTCTGGCTCTATTTGGCAACTGTTTCAAAACTTTTGGAATGCCTTTAAGCTACAAATGAGAATGAATGTGATTAAGTGCTTCTACCTCAAAATCTTATCATTTGACTCTACAAATAAGGATCCTTTCCAGAGTATGTCACAACTCACATTCATAAACTCATAATTATTTTTCCTCTCACCATCTGAGTAGGTTAGTGACTGTTCTCGACCTGACGAGGGAACTGTAGGTCAGTTGAGAAGAGTAATTGCCTCTAACGTGTGAAAGAGGGTGTAACAGAGCCGAGGCTTGACTCCAGACGTTTTGACTTCAAAGGGATAAGAATATTTTCTCCAACATCTTAGCTCAAAATTCTTGATGAGAGAGATGATTTCTTGAAAAATATACTAATTTACTAATGTGCCTGCCTTCCTATTTACTCTTTGGATTTCAAACTGACTTCTCAATCCAAGAGTCTTTATTTAGTAAATAAACATCTTAGGTGATAGAATCTTATACCGCAGTTTACAGATTAGATGGAATGGTTCTTTTAATCTTGGACTTCGCTTTTTTTCTTTATTTTTTTTAAATTGAACCTGTTTTTCTTAGGATAAAAGCCAACAACCTAAAACAAGAGGGACAAGGTCGTTCTACATAAATTTAACTGGCTACACCAGTGCTGTGACTGCAAGAACATTTGTCAGTGATTAAGAATCTCTCTTTGATTCACTTTCTAAAATCTTCCTCTTCACCTGTTTTCAAATGCATCCCTGTATCTCTTCTCCCACTCCTTTACTCACTTTTTGATTCTAATTCTAGCTGTGAATGCTACCATTTGTCAAATGCTACTGTTACATGTTCTTACCTGGCTAACAATCTCAGGTGCAAGTTCATCTGAACATTCTTCTCTACCAAAAGTCATTTATGTTTTAATATAGGGCTAATGAAAATGAGGGTAGTGGTAGCTTTCGGATCTGCAAGGAGAGAAGACCCACACTTATGGGAATGGAGAGTCCCTACCCACAATTCCGGGAACGAAAAGTCCTTGTCAAGGTCCCCTCATGAGCCTAAAGGTCATCCAATAAGAGTCAGACACGCCTCAACCTTTAAAGTCCACACCCTGTATCTATAAAAGGAGCCCTCCCAACCTCTGATGTATGACTTCCCGGCCCCACTCTGTTGGGACCAGTGAACCTCGCCCAGAAGCGGAATCCTAATAAAAACTTGTGAATTGATTGATTCATCTGGCTGGGAAGATTTGTTACACACCAGACACCTTGCAGGTAGGGAAAGGCATAAAAATAAAAAGTAAAGGAAATAGAAATGGTAATGATATTTCTAGTGGGTTAGAATATCTGAACTTTTGTAAAACATATCAAATTAATGCCAACAAATATGTAGGAGAGAATCAAACAAGTCTGCCTATCCCTTTACTACCTTACTTTTCTCCTCAGTATTAGCACTCCCAAGAATTAAAAACAATAGGATATATATATATATATTTATATAGTGTGTTCCAAATAAGTTCTCTGTGGTATACAAACCTTTTTAGAGATAGTATAAAAGTATTTTTACATTCTGTATGACTTTCTCTGGGCAGATATAAGAGAAGCGCTAACAGGGGACATGCAATCCCCTATCATCTAGTTTATGGGAAAGAGATTCAAGTTCAATTTTATACTCCCCATTCAACACTTAAAAAAGATGTCTCTGAGAAATATTTGCCATCACTAAAAATATGTGATTTTAACTTGAAATTAGAACAGCTCCCTGCCAAGAAAGAAATAAGAAAAAGGTAGGATGAAAAGAAGGAAGGAAGGAAGGAAGGAAGGAAGGAAGGAAGGAAGGAAGGAAGGAGCGAACAAGTTCTTTGTACTTTCAATAAATTAACAGTGAATGAACATTTAGATTAAATCAATCGATGGAGAATTTGTCCTTGTGCAAAATGAGGTCAATCCTTTGCCACTGGCACCTAGGAGGTAATTTCTAAATCTTTGCAACTTACTCAGTGATAAAAGTGTCTTTGATATTAATTGTTAGCCCTCTCCGGACCATGCCTGATAATTTGTGCTAATGAAATGACTTATGGTGGTGGCTTTCATACACATGGTATTGGTCTGACCTCTGAGTAAGCGGTACTGGAGACTGAGTTAACCACAGAGCAATTAATGATCATGTAGTGAGGTTCCAGAAAAACTGGGCACTGAAACTTGGGTGAGTTTCACAGGTTGGTAACAGTGCTAAGTATTTTAACACAACAATGCTGGAGGTTGTGAATCCTAGCAATGGCGCCTTCTCATTTGGAACCTTCCCAGAGTGTGCCCCACGTGTCTCATTGGCTGATTTCAGTGTATTGTTTTTCCTGCAAAGTAGAAATCGGTGTCTGAAATCTTAGGCTTGAACGTCTGGAGGAGTATTTCCTCAAACTTCACAATTTGATTCCAGGTAAATGGTTTCATAAACACTGATGTAAAAAACAAGTTCTATTTGTTCCACACGGAGAAAAAATAATTAATTCCTTAGTGCCAAAACTCAGGAAATTTTACACAGTTGTCTTCAACCCCTGAATTCCTATACAATACATGGTGATTCTCATTGGTGACTAAATATATGCAAATCTTTCACTAATTATTAATTTCATAAATCTTACCCTGCACATACAGCTGTTAATTTCCCCATAGAACTATGTTTTGACTGCATGAAAACCATCCTTTACTCTTTGTCTTTAAATTACACATGTAAGGTTGTTTTCTAGTGCTTTTGGTGTGCAGTAACCAGTCAACCTGTGGTATTCATGCTGTGAACACAGATAATGGGTTTTCCTATTTTAAATAGGCTTTTTCAGAATGAGAAGAAATGGGATTAAAGTACAAGTTCTGAAATAACAATGGGAGCCTATAAATTTTTATTCCCATCTCTAACATTAGTAAATTTGTTAAATTCATTTAACTAATGTTTTCTTCATTTCATTCATTTGGAAACAATGCACACTTTCTTAGGAGCAGATATTGAAGCAGTTCTACTTTCTTTGAAGATTGGTAATAGACACATAGAACAGCTACTTCCCTACATTTTTATATATACTTATTCTCAGCTATCTGTTACCAAGCATGAAAGAACTTTTCAAAAGAAGATTCCAGCTGTGTCTTATTTTTTAAATCAGATAAAAAAGTTTTTTTTTTCTTTTAGTTTCTTGGATGATAAAGACTGGAATACACACACTCACACACACACACACAGGCATGTATAATGTAAAAAGATTTGAAATCCTTAACTAAACATCCAGGCTCAAACACAATGCCCATTGAGTTTTGAAGGAATAGAAGAGACAGAACTTAAGCTGTGAAAACTTCTCATAACCTGTAATTTTAACTTCTTTGATATTTTCCTAAGAATACTATATGTGTGCAGAAAAAAGTTCCAGCTACTGACACATATATGAACAGATCATGAGGAAATGTGTGAGACATCAAAATACATCTTGAAACTCCTGAGAACATCTAAAGAAGACAGCATGCATATATTTAGTATTAAAATTCAATTCAAAATAGATCTACTTGGACTGAAGCTGTTTCTGTAATGTCTCATGCTTCATTTAATAAAAGTAAACTCACTTTAATAGTAAGAATCTACTCAAAATAAAAGTGCACTGGGAATAAATGGCAATATTGTATTGAAACCAGTACACAGACATGAGCACACAGAGGATAGTATGATATGTAAAGCAATACTGAGCTACACATAACTCATTCTTTCTTAAGGAAGAATGTTGCATCTTTTTTTTTCTTCTGATCAATTTCACTATTTGTAGATTTAAAAGGATTTTTTTTTTTTACTTAAAAAGTTGCTTGTTGGAGCTGGCATTGTGGCATAGTTGGTGAAGCTGCCGCCTGCAATGCCAGCATCCCATGTAGGCACTGGTTTATGTTCTGGCCATTCTACTTCTAATCCAGTTCCAAGCTAATGGCCTGCGACAGCAGCAGAAGACAGACCAAGTGCTTGGATCCTTACACCCATGTGGGAGACCTGGAAGAAGCTCCTGGCTTTGGATGGGCCCAGCTCTGGCTGTTTTGGGCATTTGGGAAGTAAACCAGTGGATGAAGGACCTCTCTCTCTGTCTCTCCTCTCTCTGTCTATAACTGCCTCCCAAATAAATAAATCAATCTTTTTTATTTAAAAAAAAGTTCCCAAGTCATAAAATACATTTTATTTCAATTACTTCTCATAACTCTTTTAGAAGATAGTTCTTTCATTTATTTGCACTTGAGGATACACAAAATTCCAAAGGCTAAATGACTTGCTCAAGACAATGTGGCTAGGATGTCAAAATCAGAACTTACATGGATCTTTCTAGTATCATGTGTCACCTTTAACAGACTAAGAGATTACCTATAACAGACTGGACTAAATTATAATTTGGGAAGGTTAACTCAGTGACTGGGTTTCCTGATTGGTCCTTCCACTCTTTAAGCAAATTTTAATTATTTTTAACTTTTATTTAGTAAATATAAATTTCCAAAGTACAGGTTATGGATTACAATGGCTTCCCCCCCCCCATAATTTCCCTCCCACTCGCACCCCTCCCATCTCCCATTCCCCCTCCCATTCCATTCACATCGATTCATTTTCAATTATCCTTATATACAGAGGATCAATTTAGTACATAATAAGTAAAATTTTCATCAGTTTGCACCCACACAGAACATAAAGTGTAAAATACTGTTTCAGTACTAGTTATAGCATTAATTCACATTGAATAACACATTAAGGACAGAGATCCTACATGAGGAGTAAGTGCACAGTGACTCCTGTTGTTGACTTAACAAATTGACATTCTTGTTTATGGTGTCAGTAATCCCCCTAGGCTCTAGTCATGAGTTGCCAAGGCTATGAAAGCCTTTTAGTTCATTCGCTGACTTCGATCTTATTCAGACAAAGTCATAGTCAAAGTGGAAGTTCTCTCCTCCCTTCAGAGAAAGGTACCTTCTTCTTTGATGGCCCATTCTTTCCACTGGGATCTCACTCGCAGAGATCTTTCATTTAGGTCCTCTTTTTTTTGTTTGTTTGCCAGAGCGTCTTTCCATGCCTAAAATACTCTCATGGGCTCTTCAGCCAGATCCGAATGCCTTATGGGCTGATTCTGAGGCCAGATTGCTGTTTAGGACATCTGCCATTCTATGAGTCTGCTGTGTATCCTGCTTCCCATATTGGGTGGTTCTCTCCCTTTTTGATTCTATCAGTTAGTATTAGCAGACACTAGTCTTACAACTAACCAAGCACCAAAAAGGAAACCTGTTGAAGTGAAATGGACACTATGAGAAACAGTGACTTGATCAGCCCTTGTCCTGACTGTTGATGTACAATTTAATACTCTATCCCTTTTAGTATTTTTTTTTTTTGTTCTGGTTAATACTATTGGTTGAGCTCTGTGGTTAACACACAATTATTCTTGGGTGTTTGGATTTAGCTGAAGAGTGATCCCTGTTGGATATAAGAGTGGGAATAAGAGAGGGAGGAGATGTACAATTTGGGACATGCTCAATCAGACTTGCCCCAAATGGTGGAGTTAGAAACGTGCCAGGGGATCCCAATACAATCCCATCAAGGTGGCATGTACCAATGCCATCTCACTAGTCCAAGTGATCAATTTCAGTTCACAACTGACCACACTGATAGGTCTAAGAGTCAAAGGGATCACACAAATTTTAATTTAACATATATCTTGTACTAAGCTTTATGGTAGGAATGAAGTTACGTTGATTAAGACTCTGTTCAGACTAGTACTTCAGGGACACCAAGTTATCAATTGGGAAATTTCACAGCAATAGCTAAATACTTTAGAGAGAGTGTTTCTATAAGGCCTACAGTTATATGGCAGCAGGAAAAAGGAAATGATAGTCTCTCCAGTGACGTGAAGCTGAGCTTAGCAGTTAATCCTGGAATTCTGAAAAACTACAAAACTTGGACACACGAAGAGCCAGATATAAGGTTGTCAGAACACAGAGAAGGAACAAAGACAGATTGACTTTTAGTTGATTTTATTAATGCTTTTAAATTCTTAAAAAAAATCCTTGTTATATACATGTAAGAAAATTTGCTCCATCTCATATCTCATCTTATCCCTGTTGCATTTGGCACTCTACCTGTAAGAATAACATTTACTTAAAATTCAATAAATTTTAGAAGCTCCTATACGTGCTCTCATAAATGGTATTTTTTGCTTTTTAAAACAATTTTATTTACTTATTTGAGAGATAGAGAGTTACAGACAGAGAAAGGTCTTCTATCCACTGGTTCACTCACTCCACAAATGGCCACCACGGCTGGAGCTGTGCTGATCCGAAGCCAGGAGCCAGGAGCTTCTTCAGGGTCTCCCATGTGGGTGCAGGGGCTTAACCACTTGGGCATCTTCTACCATTGTCTCAGGCAACAGCAGAGAGCTGGATTGGAAGAAGAACAGCTGGGATAGGAACGGTGCCCATAGGGGACACCAGTACCTCAAGGAGAGGCTTAGTCTCCTACGCCACAGCACCAGCCCACACATTTTTAATTTTTAAAAACCTCCTGTATAAATATTATTTTGTTCCTAATTTTAAAAGTGAAAAATCCAAGGAACATAATGATTAGGAATTTGTCCAAGTTAACATATCGAATCAAAGCCAAAAAGGAAAAAAAGGAATAAAATACAAGCAATTTGATCTCTAAATCCTTGCTCTTTTTGTATTCTTTTTTCTAGATATGATCTTGTATTGTGTGACACATCTATTTGACTATATTTTGAAAATATTAATCCAGTTTTAATGCAGAAAAATATTTTAATACATATTTATATCAAGTTAACTGCAGTGTTTTAGTAATTTTCCTATTGTGATTCTAAAGCTGGCAGTAGCCAAACAATGGGTGTTTCACTAAAATAAGCTACCTGCTATTTGATAACATTTCTTAAACTCTGGGTCTATTTTCTTATATAAAAAATGGAAATTACAATTCCTGCTCCAGTGAACATCAGTCATTACTGGTTAATCAAAATCTTTTACAATAGTCTTAAAATTTTCATGTCTCTCAACTTTGCAAATCTTACCATCCTAAGGTACAATTAAAAATATTAAAGTGTGGGGATGGCACTGTGGCATAAAGGGTAAAGGCGTTGCCTGCAGTACCAGCATCCCATATGGGTGCCAGTTCATGTGCCGACTGCGCCACTTTCCATCCAGCTCTCTGCTCTGGCCTGAGAAGGCAGTAGAGGATGGCCCAAGTGCTTGGGCCCCTGCACCCACCTGGGAGACCTGAAAGAAGCTTCTGGCTCCTGGCTTTGGATCGTCACAGCTCCAGCTGTTGTGGCGAACTGGGGAGTGAACCAGCAGATGGAAGATCTCTATGTCTCTCTGCCTTTCCTTCTCTCTCTGTGTAACTCTGACTTTCAAATAAATAAATAAATAAATCTTTAAAAATAATAAGGTGATATTAAAGAAATGGATACATCATTCCTCTTTCCTAATCTAAGTTATGCTAAACAGTGTGTTCATGCAAGACATGGATTGGAAGTGATCTACTGAAGGAACATGCAAACATTGTGTCACCAGGGACAGCAGTGGAGGTCATCTGGGCCCAGGGTCAGTAGCAGAAGTTCATTTATTAAGTGGGACGCACAGAGCTTGTGAGTTTCTTCTGCAAGCTTAGCCTCCTAATTATTCTGTGATTCTTCTTAAATTCTTTAATGAATCTTTCCATGGAGCTGAAGATAGAACAGGCCTTATATTTTTCAATTCAGTAGATCAACATACCCAAATTTTAGAACTATTGGAGGCTTCAAAGCAGAACATAAAATCACCTTTTAATGCAACCGCTCCCTCACATGATGGGTTCTCAAAAAATGGTAGGTACTAATATACCAATGTAAATTTATGTAGCGGTGTTATAATGAACAAGTTGTAATTCTATTATTTAAGAAATTAGTTTTTGAATTGCTATAGCCATATTTGAAGTCTTTTCATTTATTTTTCCTGAAATAGGACAGTTAGTCACTTTGAAACAGAACTGAAGCTCAATATCTGTTGAAAAAAACAAAATTTTGAAATTTCTGAGTAAATAAAGTTTTTCATATTCATTATTTTATCTTCATTCCATCTTAGATTTTGTTGCAGTTTGCACAGTTCTTAATGTTATAAATAATATGAATATTATTTTAGTTATTGCTTTTAAGTATGATATTACATAAATGAACATAATTTGACTTATTATGGCATTGATATTTTATCTGGATTTGCCATGCCCAATGTATTTTTAAAAAACTTTGAGGGTCCAGTGCTGTGGCTCATTTGGTTAATCCTCCGCCTGCGGCACCTGAATCTCATATGGGCACTGGGTTCTACTCCCGGCTGCTCCTCTTTCAGTCCAGCTCTCTGCTGTGGCCCCGGAGGGCAGTGGAGGATGGCCCAAGTGCTTGGGCCCTTGGACCCACATGGGAGACCAGGAAGAAGCACCTGGCTCCTGACAACGGATCGGCGCAGCGCTGGCCGTGGCGGCCATTTAGGGGGTGAACCAATGGAAGGAAGACCTTTCTCTCTGTCTCTCTCTCACACTAACTCTATCTGTAAACAACAACAACAACAAAAACTTTGAAAACATTGATGATATTGGCATGT
Source organism: Oryctolagus cuniculus (assembly GCF_964237555.1). Lineage (NCBI taxonomy): Eukaryota > Metazoa > Chordata > Mammalia > Lagomorpha > Leporidae > Oryctolagus > Oryctolagus cuniculus. Next base: position 28,082,097 of record NC_091432.1, on the reverse strand, counting down.
AAACAAAATCTAATATGATCCAAGAACCAGAGAACCTGAAGACTCTTCATTAGTTCTTTAAAAGAAAAATTCCAAGTGAAAGATAATTAAGATATCTACATACTAAAAAATTATGTTAGATATCACAAATTTCTTTCAGAAATGGACTACTGATTAAAAGAGAAAATAAGTTCATGTGAAGAATCCAAGCTGACCACATTTGTTGCAAGATCTTGGAGAACAAATGTCCCATTAACAGGGATGTCTCTGTCCAAACCTCAGTAGCAGATCACCCTAGATCATGTAGGGAGGGGAGAACTGTGCAAAACTGAGATCTGGAAAGCCCTTGAGCATCTCTGCAGGGGACCTTTATGTGATTTCTCCTCTGCATGTCAGGGTATGTTGGTGTTTGGGGTAGGAGATGGGATTTCATCATCCTTCATCTTCTCTCCCACCTCTTCCTCTTCATATTTGTCCACAAATTTCTCTACGACACTGTCTTTCCCATGTGCTATGCTGTCTATAAGAACATCTTTGTGCCACGTGAATTCACCCTACTGTTTACAACCAATTCAACCTGGAGTGGACAACTTATACGAAGGCAAACAATTTACAAGGCAGCCAAGTCTTTTTATGCAGTCTTCCTGCAAAGAGATTTTTGCACTGCCTAGTGAGTACGAATTGGGAAACATAAAAGCAATGAATAAGAACTGAAGCTTAAAAGTCATGAAAATAAATCAAGGAAGAATAAGGGCATTGTGAAAATGCAATAGGTGTTTATGAGAAATAAATGTTGAAGCACAGTGGAAAAGAGAAGAGGCAACAAATATTCTAAAGGAAACAGATGCTATTAGAGAAAGGTCACGAAGATAAACTGACAAAAATAAATAATTTATTTACATATTACTTGTTTCTAATAATTCCAGGTTCTGTCAAAGTGAATTCTTAGGATAATTAGTCCTCTACCCAGTGCTTTAAATAACATGGAAAAGTCCTTGTTTCTTTTAACACAAGTATCATAAATTGGTTCTTTAAATTTTTTGGATTTTTTTTTACCATATATTGTCAAGGTTCCTATATATTATATGAGAAAACAGGAAGAAAAGGAGGCTAGCTGAAGATAAAACTGTCTTCATAAATGGATTAGTCCATTCATAGTGTTACAACTAATGGCTTAAAGATATATCCCAGGAGTGATTGTTAAAAGGGGGCTCTCTGGCGTACTTACTGTGTCTCTCCATGTGATTCCCTCTGCCATGAGGTGACTCAGAAAGCCCTGACCAGATGCCAAGCAGACACCAGCAGCACGCTCTTGGACTTCTCAGTCTCAAACTCATAAGTTAAATAAAACTTTACTCTGAGTAAAATTACCCAGTTGTGGCATTCAGTTACAGCATCACATAATGTGCTAAGGCAGCTGAAATATCTTGTAATTCATATTTCGAATATAGGAAAACGTGTTAATAGTCTAGAATACTAGTATGGAATTAATCTATTTTATAATTGTAGTTTCATATTACTTCATTATTGTTAGAGAGTCAATCTTTGAATAACTTGTCTTTCTCTATAAATTCCCAAATCAAACATACATGCCCCCATGTCCTTGGACATCTTTATTTCCTTCTTGGGATGTCTCTTACTTATACAACAGGTCTCTACTTGAATGTAATTTATGTTGGGGAGGTTTTCTGAATGTTCATCTTGGGTTAAGTCCACTTGCTCTGCTTCCTGGGGCACTATTCACATTTCTGTGGAAAAGTCATATTATAATTGTATATTCAGAGTGCATCCTAACAGGTCCAGAGTAAGCACGGTGTCAGCTTAATTTACTCTCTCATCTTCCCAGCCCATTGCAGGTTATCATATATAAGGCAGATGACCAAATAACTTAAGTGGTTGACAACATGTAATATAATGTAGCAGACATTACAAAAACTATAGAAGGTTATTGTTGTTATGTGTTGACACGGAACTTCATCTGTAAGAATATATACATATAGGAATATATACATAAGCTCCATTAAGACAGGGATTTTTATTATTATGTTCACTCTATACATCTAGCACTTAGAAGAGTGCTAGTTAGTTAGTGAGTTATTATCCCTAAGAAATCATTCAATTTACCTACAAATATTTTTATTTATCAACATTTTTTTTCCTGGTCCTCATTTATGCTATGGTCCAAACACAGATGGGTGGGTGCTTGTGGGCTGGTATGCCTTGTTATCCAATGCACAATCAATGAATATTTCCTTCCTTCCTTCTTTCCTTCCTTCCTTCTTTCCTTCCTTCCTTCCTTCCTTCCTTCCTTCCTTCCTTCCTTCCTTCCTTCCCTTCTCTTTTTCTCTCTTTTAAGATTATTTAATTGAAAGGCAGAGAGTTATGAGTCAGGGAACACACAAACACACACACACACACACAGAGAGAAAGATAGAGAGAGAGAGAGACAGAGAGAAATGAAAAAGATAGATCAATCTTCCATCTGCTGATTTACTCCCCTAAAGGCTACAATGGCCAAGTCGAGCCAAGCCAAACCAGGAGCCTGGAACTTTAATCAAGTCTCCATATGGGTGTCAGGGGTCCAATTACTTGGGCCATCTTCTGTTTTCCTAGGCACATTAACAGGAAGCTGAATCAGAAGTGAAAAAGTCTGGACTCTCATATGGGATGCCAGCAATACAACTTTCGTTCAAAAATAAAATAAAACAAAGGCTCTCTCTGTGGTAATTAAAGAAATATTTTCGACACTGGTTCCTAATATTAGAGGTGATAGGATTATTTTCAGTGGTAGTAAAGTGCCCTATAATTAAATCTTATCAGGAAGATATTATACCTTTAGCCTTTCTCATAAATGAAGTTAGGTAAGTTAAATAAAGAGAAGAAAATACACACACACACACACACACACAGAGCCATAAATTCTGAAGCAGTTTCAGTCTTTCTGATGCAATATGAAGTTATTGGTCTCAAAATATTTCCCTAAAAATATACTGTCTATTATGATTGGTGAGGGACAGGAGAAAAAAAAAAAACAGATTCAGGGTAATTATAAATAAAATGACAAATTGATATATAATGTAAGAACTATTTCCCACATTTGAATGAATATTTATGATTATATGAGCTGATTTTGTCATGTTATTATCTCATCTAAAACTGTAAATTTAATATATATCCATTTCCAATTGCTGTTTTTCTTGAACCTAGACACTAACAAAAAAGTAATTAATATTTCTTCAACAGCAAATTAACCAGACTTACTTCATCAGGATTCACATTTTCCAAAAGGACTTCCTTTGATAGGCATTCAGCATTTCTAAAACAAGCTATGGGATTCTTGGTACCATCACTTTTTAATGGGAATTTACTATAATGTTAGACAAGTAAGCTGTATCTTCTCATGCAGATAAAAATTTCTATATTAGGCGTGGTACCCTCACTTCAGGAGAGCAAAAGGGGACGTTCATTTGTGTGTGATTTGAGGCGCACGTTCACTCAGGTCTGTGCCGTCCTCCTTACGTTCACAGCTGGCTGCTTGACTTGCATTTACCACGTTCCCTCAAAACAGAATGTGGGAACTATTCCCTGATGATTAAGTTATTGCAGTTTGAACTTCACCTAAAAAGAATTCTTGTATTGTTTCCACTGCTTAATTTTGCCACCACCACTTTTTCTACTCTGAGGGACTGACAAGTAACCACATAAAAGAAAAAGACTGAATGGCTCCATTTATCTAATGCTACCAGCATGTAGTTGCAATGTAATGATAAATGGACACCGATAAATCTGCTGTGGACAAAGAGCAGTGTTTTTTATTTTTCTAAGAATCAAAGTAGGGAGGCAGAAACAACAGAATCAACAACGGTAAAACAGACAGGCAGACACATACACACATAAACACACACACCAAACTGACCCGTAGCAGGAAATAATAGCCATAAATCTGTCATTCCCTTAGGGTCTATAGATCATCTTCACCAATCATTCTTTTGAGACACAGTATTGTTTTAATACTGAGAAAAAGAGTACCAAAGTCAAACTTCAGGAAGGTGCTTTGTCCAAAGAAATCTTTGGTTTGAAGAAATATTATACCTTAAATTGCTGTTTACTAATATTATCCTTAGAAATTCCTGTATGTAACATACATGCCTTGGGGTGAAAAGAAACTAAATAATAAAACCATTATGTACACGAAATTTCTGCTGAAGTTATTTGTTAACATTTTAAAAGAAATTTCCTGTCATTAAAAAAATTTCATTGGATTCCAATCAAGATTTTATTCTTACCAAAAGGAGTAGAAGATAATGCTGTCCCCATTGTAGCAGTTAGATTGAAAACATTGCTTATGGTCGAAAAAATAGATGCAGGACTTAGAACTCAGGTTTTTCAAAAGGAGAATTAGATCCAAGAAAACAGACAGAAAACATTTTAAATATTAATCCTTATCTTGATAGCTACAAATATACTGAAGGCAAATAAAGATTATATATGCAACATCTCCATAGTGAAAGTGTATGTGACACTGCCAGACTCAACAGCAAAATCGCTCATGTCTGCAGCTAGCTTTTGGTAACAACGGACTCAAAGTCTTTATCTTGAATCCCACAAATACCAAAATGCGTGCAGTGGCCCCTGATTAGGCTTGGTCCAAGATCTCTCTGTCACAGGAAGGGATTTAAGGGGAAGGCATAGATAGAAGTGAGCAGAGAAGCAAGAGTTGTTAATGCACTAAGGAATAAGTTGCAGGCAAGCTCAGAAGAACAACTGCCCTTAGCTAGGTTTGGAACTGTCTGTTGACATGATCTGGAGGCACAGCTGGTGGTTTCTGGGTGGGGCTTAGTTGAATATTTGGAGGAACTTAATTGAATATTCTGGAGCAGGAATTAGTTTCCATGCACCCCGCCCCCCACCACCTTTTTGAAATCATGGAAATGTCATGGCATCAGGTGCATGAGGGAGTGGGGATGTTGGCCATGGTAATGTTATTGCAATGGCATCATAATGACTGGAAAGTCATCGTGGGGAAAAAGTCTGCAGCCATATTGGATATTTCTAATTGGTTCTAAGTTTTCAACCTCGGTGAACTTGGGGTTTCCTCTACACGTTAGGCAGGGGTGCAGTTCGGATTATGAACAAAAAAGGAGGTGCATGGAAAGGCGGTTTGGATGGTGAGGGAAAGGGAGGTGGTTTAACATCTGTCTTTTGGTGCAGGGCTGCAGCATAAGTTGTTTAATCCTATCACACAAGTCAGTTTTGGCTGTGAAACCTCAATTCCTCTATGCTAGCTACCTCTCTGCCTACATCATGGACACCTACAGAGTTGGACTCAAATAACCCTACATGAAATCCATAGTAGCCTTACATATTCATTGACCCTAATCATCCAATAATTCCAGAAAATCCACCAGGGCATGAAAATACAGACTTGCTTATGATGACAACTCGGCTTCAAAATTGTCTTTTTTATTGTATATAATGAGTTTTTTTCCTCTGTGTACTGTTAGAGATTCTCTTTATCACTAGTCTTAGCTATTTGACTATAATGGGCTCTGGTATAACTTGCTTCATGCATATTGTGCTTGGTGACTGTTGTGGTACTTTATAGTCTTTACCAAAATATCTGAGGGTATATAACATTTACTAAATTTCCTATCATTATTTTTTCTGCTCCACAGGGAACTCCAATTACATGTAAATTAGGCCACATGGAATTTCCCACAGCTCATTTCTTCTTTTTTTTTTCTTTTTGTCATCTCTCTACGTTTACTTTTGGTAATTACTGTTACTATGTCCTCAGGTTAACTAATATTTTCCACTTCATTATCTCATACACTATGAATGCTATCCATTGTATTTTTTAAATTATACTTGTAACAATTTTTTTAACTTTAGAAATTTGATTGCTATTTTTGATAAATCCTCCATGTCTCTACTTAACATGCTCATGTACTTGTAACAATTTTTTTAACTTTAGAAATTTGATTGTTATTTTTGATAAATCCTCCATGTCTCTACTTAACATGCTCATGTCTACCTCTTTGCACACATAAAAGATTGCTATAATAACACCTTCAAAATCTTTTTTTCTAATTTTATCTTCTGTTCCATTTCCAGGACTATTTCTGTTGCCTGAATTGCCTTCTATGTACAAAATTAGTATTTCTTTACATTTTTATGTCTTGAAAATTTAGATTGCCCTTGTAACAAACACAGTAGATGGTTTTCTCCCATGTGTGTGAAGATGATCTGATAAAGCACAGAGGTCCCTGTACAGATCTCCTGTATTCTTGTTCTTTCTGTGGTAATCTCTGCCCGTTTTGTCCTGTACCGTGAAACTGCAGGTAGTAGCTTGCTGAAGTATCCAGTCTTCCAGCTCCATCTTTTTAAATTGTGGAGTTCACCAGTTTCTGCCCAAGTCCCTGTGTCCTACATTGCATACTGGAAACTCTACGTTCAGTGAACTGGGGCTATCATAAGACTGGCCTCCTTTGTTTTCCCACCCTGCACCTTCAGTGTGTTTCATTTTCCTTTTCTTCTTGGAGTTAAGTAGAAGTCCTCTGATAATTGTTTATAGGTGTTGTCTTTATTCATACTAAATTAGGGTATTTTTGCTTTTTACTTGTTAAACTTTTTAAATGAAGTATTAAGCCTTTTTATGGTAACATAAATTGAAAATATCTCAAAAACAAATAAAAGAAAGAAATTGAGAAGGAAGGAGAGTGGGAGGGAAAAAGGGGCAAGGTGGGAGGAAGGGGATATCATTATGTTCTTAGAATTATATCTACAAAGCACATTGAATTTCTTGAAAACTAATTAAAAATTAAAATTAAAAAAGTACATAAAATTAATATAGTTCAATTCAAAAAGAAAATGAAAGATTTGAACTTCTATGTAACTATATTCTCATTTTCCCCCTTGCATGAATTATGGTACCAAACTATGCATTTTATTTCTTATTTCCATGTCCATTCTTTAAAACGGAGAAATCAGTTTAAAGAAGCTTGAGTTCTTAAATTTTACTGCAAGTATTTGACACTTTTTCTTTAAAGGACCTAAAATGGATTAATACTAAACCTGTTAATAGTTTCATGCTTTCCTGTTAAATTTTCCACATTTAATTAATGTGCCAAATATCCAGGTGAGCACATTATAAAAGTTGTAAGAACTTAAAGTCAAAAAGAAAAATACTTCCCAGTCTGGACTGCTTTCATGTGTGTGTGTGGGGGGGGGAGGGGATATAAGACATAAATAATTATCTCTGAGTCTGTAATACCAAGGAGACTAATTGAAACATGAGGTGAAATAAGCATAATAAAAATAAATGAAAAATTCCATGGAAATATATATCATAGAAAAATTATGCATGGAATTCAAAATTTCTCTTACCTAAATAAGCTTATATTTTAATTTCATTTTCCCACAAACTTTTGAGGTATCCCAGTATTTCAAAAGTTTATGAAACACTATTATTTGTATTTTTCTGATGTATAATGATTATTTTCTAACTAGAAAATAAGTTTTATTACAGAATTTGTTGCTTTTAAATTAATATACAAGGCCGGCACCGCAGCTCAATAGGCTAATCCCTCGCTTTGCAGAGCCAGCACACTGGGTTCTAGTCCCGGTCGGGGCGCCGGATTCTGTCTCGGTTGCCCCTCTTCCAGGCCAGCTCTCTGCTGTGGCCTGGGACTGCAGTGGAGAATGGCCCAAGTGCTTGGGTCCTGCACCCCATGGGAGACCAGGGGAAGCACCTGGCTCCTGCCATCTGATCAGCGCGGTAGGCCGGTTGCAGCGCACTGGCCGTGGCAGCCATAGGAGGGTCAACCAATGGCAAAAAGGAAGACCTTTCTCTCTGTCTCTCTCTCTCTCACTATTCACTCTGCCTGTCAAAAAAATTAATATACAAAAATTAATGCTATGTTATTTTTATAGTAAAATATAAAATGTGACAAACTAATACAGAAGTTAGGAAATATCATGTTTTAATCTTAAAATTCATCTTGATGCTTTAATACCACGTGTGCTATTATTTCCTGATGTTTTATAAATTATTTGATTTTGTTAAAGAACAAATTTAATCTTGCCTCTGATTCAAAATATATTAAAAGCAAGTCCGTGTACAAATCATTTGTATGTACTGTATGTCAGAAGTCTAAAGACACACACAGCAGTCTTTAATTATTTGTTATTAGAATTGTATGAAACATTGTTTGAGCAAACAAGAATGGTGAATATTTTTGTGAAGAAAACTTGAACTCAAGGCGAAAATATGACAATTAACAGAAAGAGGTGAAAAATCAGAATCTTTAATAGCAACAATTGATAAAAATAGTTATCACTTTTAATGTTTTTTAACATTTATTTATTTACTTGAAAGTCAGAGTTTTTTATTTTATTTATTTATTTATTTATTTTGACAGGCAGAATTAGACAGTGAGAGAGAGACACGAGAGAAAGGTCTTCCTTTTCCGTTGGTTCACCCTCCAAATGGTTGCTATGTCCGGTGTGCTGCACCTATCCGAAGCCAGGAGCCAGGTGCTTCCTCCTGGTCTCCCATGTGGGTGCATGGCCCAAGCTCTTGGGCCATCCTCCACTGCCTTCCCGAGCCACAGCAGAGAGCTGGACTAGAAGAGGAACATTCGGGACAGAATCTGGCACCCTGACTGGGACTGGAATGCTGGGTGCCGGCACCGCAGGCAGAGGATTAGCCTAGTGAGTCATGGCGCTGGCACCAAATTTTAATATTAGGAATTCTCATCTGAAGAAATGCATACACAGTACTCAAAACCTTGAAACTGAAAGTAAACCATGGACCATTCATCACCTTGATTAAATCAGGATTGCATTGAAGGGTGTGTCTCCAACATTTGCCCATAGGCAATATCAAGGAAGAATTTAAATGTTGAGTCTGTATTGGTACCAGAACAACAACAACAGCAACAAAAACCCTAAGATGAAACTACAAAATTAAAAGAATAAACTAAAATTTTTAACGTAATAAAATAGTATTATGATAAAGAAATCATAAACAAACTAAAGAGAAGCATAGTCAGGAGGCGGAGGATTAGCCCGGTGAGCCGCAGCACCAGCCGAAAGTCAGAGTTAATAGAGAGGAAGAGACAGAGAAAGAGAGACAGATGTTCCATCCACTGGTTTACTTCCTGAATGGTTGTGACAGTCAGGGCTGGGCTGGGCCAAAGCCAAGAGCCAGGAGCTTCCTCCAGGCCTCCCACATGGGAGTAAGGTCCAAGTACTTGGGCCATTCTCCTCTGCTTTACCAGGCACATCAGCAAGGAGCTGGGCTGAAGGTGAAGCAACCAAGTTTCAGACCGGTGCCTATAGGGGATGTAGACACTGCAGATGGTGGCTAAACTTGCTGTACCAGGGAGCTGACTCTCCACTTTTTTTTTTAACTTTTATTTAATGAATATAGATTTCCAAAGTACAGCTTATGGATTACATTGGTTCCCCCCCCCCATAACTTCCCTCCCACCCGCAACCCTCCCCTTTCCCGCTCTCTCTCCCCTTCCATTCTTATCAAGATTCATTTTCAATTATCTTTATATACAGAAGATCAGTTTAGTATACATTAAGTAAAGATTTCAACAGTTTGCACCCACATAGAAACACAAAGTGAAAAATACTGTTTGAGTACTCTTTATAGCATTAAATCTCAATGTACGGCACATTAAGGACAGAGATCCTACATGAGGAGTAAGTGCACAGTGACTCCTGTTGTTGACTTTACAAATTGACACTCCTGTTTATGGCATCAGTAATCTCCCCAGGCTCTTGTCATGAGTTTCCAAGGCTATGGAAGCCTTTTAAGTTCACCGACTCTTATCTTATTTAGACAAGGTCATAGTCAAAGTCGAATTTCTCTCCTCCGTTCAGAGAAAGGTACCCCCTTCTTTGAAGACTTGTTCTTTCCACTGGAATCTCACTCACAGAGATCTTTCACTTAGGTCCTTTTTTTTTTTTCCCCCAGAGTGTCTTGGCTTTCCATGCTTAAAATACTCTCATGGGCTTTTCAGCCGGATCTGCATGCCTTAAGGGCTGATTCTGAGGCCAGAGTGCTGTTTAGGACATCTGCCATTCTATGAGTCTGCTGTGTATCTCACTTCCCATGTTGGATCGCTCTCCCCTTTATTTATTCTATCGGTTAGTATTAGCAGGCACTAGACTTGTTTATGTGATCCCTTTGGTTCTTAGTCCTTTCATTATGATCAATTGTGAACAGAAATTGATCACTTGGACTAGTGAGATGGCATTGGTACATGCCACCTTGATGGGATTGAATTGTAATCCCCTGGTATGTTTCTAACTCCATTGTTTGGGGCAAGTCCGATTAAGCATGTCCCAAATTGTACATCACTTCTCTCTCTTATTCCCACTCTTATATCCAACAGGGATCACATTTCAGTTAAGTTTCAACACTTAAGAATAACTGTGTATTAATTACAGAATTAAACCAGTAGTATTGAGTAGAACAGACAAAATAAATACTAAGAGGGATAACGTATTAAGTTGTTCATTAACAGTCAGGGTGAGGGCTGATCAAGTCACCGTTTCTCATAGTGTCCATTTCACTTCAGGAGGTTTCCTTTTTGGTGTTCAGTCAGTTGTCACCAATCAGGGAGAACATATGATATTTGTCCCTTTGGGACTGGCTTATTTCACTCAGCATGATGTGTTCCAGATTCCTCCATTTTGTTGCAAATGACTTGATTTGATTGTTTTTTTTTTACTGCGGTATAGTATTCTAAAGAGTACATATCCCATAATTTCTTTAACCAGTCTACCGTTGATGGGCATTTAGGTTGGTTCCAGGTCTTAGCTATTGTGAATTGAGCTGCAATAAACATTAGGGTGCAGACCGCTTTTTTGTTTGCCAATTTAAATTCCTTTTGACTCTCCACTTTTAATACCTATTATGAGTTGTCAAACATCTCTTGAGGTAGGTATTATTTACTGACATTTTACCAAAGGAGAAACAAAGATGTAAAGCATTTAATAACTTACAATTTTCATGTACTTAAAAGGTAGAGTGACAGAGAGGGAGAGAAAGAGAGGGAGAGTGATATTTTCCATCCGCTGGTTCCCTCTTCCAATTTCTCAAAAGAGCCAAGGCTGGTACAGGTCACAGCCTAGGGCAAGAAACCCATCTGGTCTCCCACTTGCAGGAGGCCAAGCACTTGAGCCATCAAATGCTGCATTTCAGAATGCACCAACCAGAACCTGCATCAGAAGACGAGGAACCAGGACTTGAATCAGCACTCTAATATGGAATGTAGGCACCCCAAACACTCTGTACCGCAATGCTGCGTGTAATAATCTACTTATAAATTGCAAAGCAGACTGAAAAACAAGTTTCTGGTTACTGCTATTACAACTTTACTGTTTTAAAACAATTTGGTTGGATACATTTCTCATACCAAGACCTGAACTTCTGAGAAAAACATCTGGTGACATACATGTCTACTCTTTCAGTGTGACCTTGGAGAAACCATTAATTTAGTTCAAGCTTTAAGCTTCCTCATTTTGTACATAAGGAAATTTGCCCCTAAAAATACTCACTGAAGGACATACAGTTTTAATAACAAAGAACTAGATTTTCAGACTTCATATTTAATACATAAAACTTGCTAATCATGGACGGTGCTGCAGCTCAATAGGCTAATCCTCCACCAGCGGTGCCAGCACGCGGGGTTCTAGTCCCGGTTGGGGTGCCAGATTCTGCCCCAGTTGCTCCTTTTCCAGTCCAGCTCTCTACTGTGGCCCGGGAAGGCAGTGGAGAATGGCCTAAGTGCTTGGGCCCTGCACCCGCATGGGAGACCAAGAGAAGCACCTGGCTCCTGGCTTCAGAGGCGGCCACAGAGGCCATTTGAGGGATGAATCAACGGAAAAGGAAGACTTTTCTCTCTGTCTCTCTCTCTCACTGTCCACTCTCCCTGTCAAAAAACAAAACAAAACAAAACAAAACAAAAACCTTGCTAATCACTTTATATCCTCTCTTTCTATTTTTTCTTCTATATTAGCATGTAGTTTTCATATTGTAGCACCTAAAATATTGGGAGAATATGAATTCTTCAAAACAATTTCTCTTCTATCAAGATTCACTGTATCCGTTTTTATTATTTATGCTTTATTCTTTATGCTTAGTTCCTAAAACAGATTTTTTTGTATTTTCCTATCTATGGAGTATTTTTTTAATTTTATTTAGTAAATATAAATTTCCAAAGTACAGTTTATGGATTACAATGGCTTTGCCCCCCCATAATTTCCCTCCCACTCACACCCATCCCATCTCCTGCTCCCTCTCCCATTCCATTCACATAGAGATTTATTTTCAATTTTCTTTATATACAGAAGATCAATTTAGTATATATTAAGTAAAGATTTCATCAGTTTGCACCCACACAGAAACACAAAGTGTAAAATACTGTTTCAGTACTAGTTATAGCATTACTTCACATTGGACAACACATTAAGGACAGATCCCACATGAGAAGTAAATACACAGTGACTCCTGTTGTTGACTTAACAATTTGACACTCTTATTTAGGGAATCAGTAATCTCCCCAGGCTCTAGTCATGAGTTGCCAAGGCTATGGAAGGCTTTTGAGTTCACCGACTTCGATCTTATTCCGACAGGGTCATAGTCAAAGTGGAAGTTCTCTCCTCCCTTCAGTGAAAGCTACCTTCTTCTTTGATGGCCCATTCTTTCCACTGGGATCTCACTCGCAAAGATCTTTCACTTAGTTGTTTTTTTTTTTTTTGTTTTTGTTTTTTTTTTTTTTTCCAGAGTGTCTTAGCTTCCATGCTTAAAATACTCTCATGGGCTCTTCAGCCAGCTCTGAATGCCTTTAGGGGTGATTCTGAGGCCAGAGTGCTATTTAGGACATCTGCCATTCTATGAGTCTGCTGTGTATCCTACTTCCCATCATGGATCGTTCTCTCCCTTTTTGATTCTATCAGTTAGCATTAGCAGACACTAGTCTTGTTTGTGTGATCCCTTTGACTCTTTGACCTATCAGTGTGATAAATTCTGAACTGAAATTGATCACTTGGACTAGTGAGATGGCATTGGTACATGCCACCTTGATGGTTTTGTATTGGAATCTCCTGACATGATTCTAACTCCACCATTTGGGGCAAGTCCGATTGAGCATGTCCCAAATTGTACATCTCCTCCCTGTCTTATTCCCACTCTTATATTTAACAGGGATCACTTTTCAGTTAAAATTTAAACACCTAGGACTAATTGTGTGTTAATTACAGAGTTCAACCAATAGTACTAGAACAAAACAAAGAAAAAATACTAAAATGGATAAAATATTACATTGTACATCAACAGTCAGGACAAGAGCTGATCAAGTCACGGTTTCCCATAGTGTCCATTTCACTTCAAAAGGTTTCCCCTTTGGTGCTCAGTTAGTTGTCGCCAATCAGGGAGAACATATGATATTTGTCCCTTTGGGACTTGTTTAATTCACTCAGCATGATGTTTTCTAGATTCCTCCATCTTGTTGCAAATGACCAGGTTTTGTTGTTTTTGACTGCTGTATAGTATTCTAAAGAGTACATATCCCATAATTTCTTTATCCAGTCTACTGTTGATGGGCATTTGGGTTGGTTCCAGGTCTTAGCTATTGTGAATTGAGCTGCAATAAACATTAATGTACAGACAGCTTTTTTTGTTTGCCAATTTAATTTCCTTTGGGTAAATTCCAAGGAGTGAGATGGCTGGGTTGTATGGTAGGGTTATATTCAGGTTTCTGAGGAATCTCCAGACTGACTTCCATAGTGGCTTAAGCTGTAGTGTCCCTTTTTCCCCGCATCCTCTCCAGCATCTATTGTTGGTAGATTTCTGAATGTGAGCCATTCTAACCGGGATGAGGTGAAACCTCATTGTGGTTTTGATTTGCATTTCCCTGATTGCTAGTGATCTTGAACATTTTTTTCATGTGTTTGTTGGCCATTTGGATTTCCTCTTTTGAAAAATGTCTATTGAGATCTATGGAGTATTTTTGTGGTAGCTTTGATAGAATGTCTGACCTAATTTTTTTTTTTTTTTTTTTGACAGGCAGAGTGGACAGTGAGAGAGAGAAAAAGAGAGAAATGTCTTTCTTTTGCCATTGGTTCACCCTCCAATGGCCGCCACGGCTGGTGCACTGCAGCCGGCACACTGTGCTGATCCAAAGGCAGGAGGCAGGTGTTTCTCCTGGTCTCCCGTGGGGTGCAGGGTCCAAGTACTTGGGCTATCCTCCACTATCTACCCGGGCCACAGCAGAGAGCAGGCCTGGAAGAGGGACAACCAGGACCGAATCAGTGCCCCGACTGGGACTAGAACCCGGTGTGCCGGCGCCGCTAGGTGGAGGATTAACCTATTGAGCACGGTGCCGGCCCTGACCTAATTTTTAAATTTAAAGAATTCCTCTTTAGTAGGTTGCTTTTGAGGGCAATTCTAGTTTCAGAGCAAAATTGAGTGGCCAGGTATGGAGTATTCCCATGTCTCCTACCATCACAAGTGCAGAGGCTCTCCCACGCTCAGTGTCCTCCACCAGATGCAAGCTTCTTCCAGTTGATGAACCTACCCTGATGCATTCGTATTATCCAGAGTCCACCACTTATACAAGGCTTCATCTCTTTATTTTATACATTCTGCGAGTTTGACAAATGAACAATAACATGTATCTACCACAATAATTTCATTTACAATAGTTCTATTGATCTGAACTCCTCTAAGCTCCACGTGGTAACTCCCTCTATCTTACCAAGGCTATACATTTATACCTAAAATGCTAAATTAAAAATTTAACATTTACAGTTTCAACATTGTATCTATAAAAATAATAGTAGCAAAGAAAAATACAGTGCATGTAAAATATGATCTCAAACAATTTTGGATATTTTGTTAAGTGCTGAAGTTATGAGGTGGTGATTCAACCCTAGTAATAAATGAATGGAGAAATACATCTCAGATCATTATTTTCCTTTTCTTTCTCATATCATTTTTTATATTTTGGTTATAATATAAAATGCTGTACTCATTTCAAAAACAGAATACTCTTTTTAAGAAGTCATCTGATGTCCTTTAACATACCAGAGAAATATATGGTGCATAAGGGGACATCTGTAATCTCACCATTCAACCAACTACAAAAAAAAAAAAAAAAAAAAATCCAAGCAAACAATCAAAAAAAAACTCATCCCTTAATCTCATCATCTGTAATATCATTATTTGGTTTCATCTGTAACAGCATCATATTTTTCTTTACAGTCTGTTGGAAACAGACAAGAGAATTGGGTGAAACATAGAAATTCTAATCCCCAGATTTTCCTTTGGTGATGTCACTATTTTTGTAGACCTCTATCTTTGTTAATGCTTACCATTTTACAGAAAGTTTAAAAACAATCACTTTTCACTTATGTTACATACTAGCAATGAAATGACATACTTCAGGAAGTTCTTTAGAATTCAGAAACTAAAGTTTTCAATTTACAATTATCTTTCTCAATTGTTAGTGCTATACCTTAGTATAAATGAGAATTCTTCATCTACTTATTTAAAGCTGACATTGTGAAACAAAATTCCAGCTAGAGAAATTTCAAGTGGCTTTCTTAGTAGAAATAATAATAGGCTTCCCACTCAGTAATTTCCTTTTTTTATTGAATTCTTAACATAAAAGGTTTTGGCGCAGTAATTTTGTCAACGTGACTTTTTCAGTAAGTAGAGTATGGCAAACACATCCACTGAAAGTTATGCGAGAAGTAGACTTCCTACTTCATTCATTTTAAAATTTCTGTTGACAATTTAAAGACACTTGAGCGTAATAAGGATTATCACTAAATGTTCTTGACAAATATCTGTGGTAAGTACGTGGGTATTTTTGACAAGGATTAATTACTATTAATAATTTATTAGGAATATTATGTGGCAAGGGTTTTTCGTTTTATAGTAACCTTTAAGAAAAGTCCTGGGGCTGTTGCTGTAGCACAGCGGGTAAAGCCAACATCTCTGGTTCTGGCATCCTATATGGACACCAATTGTGTCCCGACTGCTCCACTGCAGATCCAGCTCCCTGCTAATGGCCTGGGAAAGCAGTAGAAGATGGCCCAAGTCCTTGCGCCCCTGCACCTACATGGGAGACCCAGAGGAAGTCCTGGCTCCTGGTTTCAGATTGGCCCAGCGCCAGCCATCTGTTGCCACCATTTGGGGAGTGAACCAGCTGATGGAAATCTGGCTTTCTCTCAAAGAGAAAGACAAACTTTCTCTTTGTGAATCTGCCCTTCAATCAAATAAATAAATAAATATTAAAAAAATAAAGTCCTATTTTCTCTGTATTTTACAGCAATGGAATCTGAGGCTATGCTTTTTAAAATTATTTATTTATTTGAGAGATAGAATTACAGACAGAGAGGGAGAGACAGAGAGGTCATCCATCTGCTGGTTCACTCCCTAAATGACCATAATAGCTAGAGCTGCCCAGTCTGAAGCCAGGAGCCAGGAGCTTCTTCTGAGTTTCCCACGTGGATGCAGGAGCCCAATCACTTGGGCCATCTTCCACTGCTTTCCCAGGCCATAGCAGAGAGCTGGATAGGAAGAGTAGCAGCTGGGATTAGAATTGGCACCCTTATGGGATGCTGGCACTGCAGGTTGAGCCTTAGCCCACTATATCATAGTGCCAGCCCCCAAATCTGAAGCTTTTTAAATTCACACACTGGACAAGTTTGAAAGGATGATTTAGCAAAGAAAGATTTCACACAGCTACTATAAATATACTCTAAAGGAACAAAAACAAACCGTTTAGAAATTATAGGGTAACTACGTCAACCACCAAACAGAAAGCATCAATAAGTAGACACTGACATATAAACAAAATTGAAATTCTATGTTGAAAAGAACATTTAATGAGGCAAACAAACTTGATAGAGGGATTTAACAACAAATTTGAGTTAGTATTGCCATCCCTGTTCTTTCATAGTTACTGTTTGCTTGATATTTTCCCCATGTTTTTATTTTCCAACTTTTCTTCCCTTTGAACCTGAAATATGTAGCTTTAGTCAACCTATAATTAGATCTTGTTCTTCATTCATTCTGACAAACTGTACATTTAAGTCTAGTATCTAGCCCAGTTAAACATAAGGTAATTACCTATGTAGTTGAATTTACATCAACAATTTTTCTGGTTTTTGATGTTTATACTATTCATTTTTCCATACTGATTATTGCAATACCTAGAAAAAGTATCAAGTTATTAGACCCTACTTAATCTTAATACTGATTAAAGTCCTGTAAAGTATTGAAATTTTATTCCAATTTAAGCCATTTC
Organism: Oryctolagus cuniculus; assembly: GCF_964237555.1. Taxonomy (NCBI): domain Eukaryota; kingdom Metazoa; phylum Chordata; class Mammalia; order Lagomorpha; family Leporidae; genus Oryctolagus; species Oryctolagus cuniculus. Next base: position 28,064,782 of record NC_091432.1, on the reverse strand, counting down.
TTCCTCTACCATTTATTTCACTGTTATATATTTCATATCTATGCTAAAACTAAATATTTTATACCATAATCTTGTTGTTTTATATAAGCTTCTCTCCTTTAAAAGAAATTGAGAGGAAAAGAAAATATGTGTCACTAAATACTTCTATGCCTATAAATTTACAATTTCCACCACTGTTCACTTCCTCCTGTAAATTTAAGCTATTTCTTGATGTCATTTCTTTTAATCCAATGGATACACTTTAGTCTAGTTTGTGGACCCGACATATTAGCAGTGATTTCCCTTAGTTTTTATTTTTGGGAATGTATGTATTTGTTCTTCAGCTGTGAAGGATAATCCTGATAGAGAATATTTGTGATGCCTTTTTTTTTTTTTTTTTTCCTGTCAACTGTTAGGACAGGCCATTAAACTGCTTTGTAACCATGCTGGCCAGTTCAGAAGTCACTGGCTAATCCTGTCGTTGCTTTCTTATAATGAGCATTTGTGTTTTTTTCTCATCACCTTTGTCTTTGGTTATGATGTATCTAAATGATTTCTCTGAGGGATGGACAACATCTGGCTCATGGGCCATTCAAGGCCCATAGAATCATTTGGTCAGGCCCTGCACAGCAATTGTAAGTGGGACTCGAAATTCAATAAATTTAGTAAAGGTTAATTTTTAAGTTGATATATTTGAGTGGTCTGTGAATCATGTTATAAATATCCGAATGGCCTTGGCAGAAAAGTTTCTCCGCCCCTGCCTGCTTATCATCCCTCTTGGAGTTCATTAAAATCTTGGCCTCATCAGATTGGATAGGCTGTGGGTCAGTATTTCTTCAAGCATTTTTCTTCTCCTTTCTGCCTCATTAAACCAGTTCAAATTCTCTGGTAGCAGGGTTTCTGGTTTTCACAGTCAATCTGCCTTGGTGACAATTCTGTTTTCGCCAAATGAGCTGTGGGGTGGAGATCCAGAGCTGTCTTACGCAAGAAGCACATAGACTGTCATTGTTCTTACTCAACTTTCTAACAGATTTTCAAAAATAAGCATTTTTCAGTATGCAGCTTGCTTTGGCTGGCTTGTAGAGCTCAAAAATCATTTTTACAGAATTTTTTCATGTTTTCCACATATTTTAGGAGGAAGGATTTATGTATCTCTTTTTGCTACCAGAGCTGGAAAGATCTTTTATTTGTCATTAAGTCTCAGTTTTCCACAGATTACTTTTTTATATTATAAGAAGTATAAAAACTAGACGTACCCTGAGATGCATTATTATTTCCTATTGAATATTAATTCCATTTTCATGCTTAATCTTTCTGAGTAGGTCTATTGTAATTTAATAACTTAAAAACTCATTTCAAATTACTTTGATTTATTCTAATATGTAGGCTAAGTTTGCCAATAAAAGTATGCAGGAATTATCATTTATTCTATATTTTATTAAGGGGGTACTGGGACTGCTGAAATTGTCTCTCTTCTATTAAAAAGATCAAAACAACATAAAACAAAAACACCACACAGACATGATTTAAAGATGGAGACTAGATTCAATTCTTTTCTCACATCCTAATTTCTATTGTTTAGCAAAAATGTATCTATTGAAGATTTGCTCACTTCAAGTACTGTATTTTCTATCTTTTTTGAGATTTTTCTTTTTAATTTTGGCTCCCATTTATGAGTAAGAACATACAGTTTTTGCCTTTTTATGTCTGGCTAATTTCAAACAACATGATGTTCAACTTATTTTGCTGCAAATAATTTTATTATTTTTCACAGCTTAATGATATTCCATTGTATATATTTATAACATACTTACTTTTTTGGCAGATATTTTTCATTTAAGGTAAACAAATTTCATGGTTTCATATACACAGATTTAGAAACATTGTTATACTTCCCACGGCACCCCTCCCCCCCCGCCATGCTACCATGCTTTCTTCTTCCTCTTTTATTCCCTCTTTTAATTGTTACGATGATCTAATTTCAGTTTACTTTATACTCATAAGGTCACCTTCCACTAAGTAAAGAGTTCAACAAATAGTCAAAAAAAAAATAAAAATAAAAACAAAACCCACTGTTCCTCAACAGGAACAGTGGAAAAAAGGGATATAAAAAATCCAACCTCACAATGTCAATTTCCATCTTCTACATCCAATGCATCCTTGTCTGGTTGCTGATCTGAATAGAAATGCTTCCAACATTATGGTCTAGCTTATTCTCTGTCCTAGAGAAAGTTCCATGCACTTGTGAAACAATGTCTATCCTCCAACTGTGGGATGAAAGATTACATACATATCAGTTAGTTCCATTTGGTCCATAGTATAGATTAGCTCTGTTGTTTCTTTGTTGATTTTCTGTCTATTTAATCTGTTAATTGATGAAAAAGGGTGTTGAAGTCCCCCATAATTACTGTATTGAAGTCTATGCCTCCCTTTAGATACATTAATATTTGTTTTAAATAGCCAGACACACTGTAATTGGGTGTATACACATTTATTATAGTCACATCTTCCTGTTAAATTGATCATTTAATCATTACATAGTGCCATTCTTAGTCTCTTTTAGCGGTTCTTGTGTTAAAATCTACTTTGTTTGATATTAGGATGGTTACATATGCTCATTTTTGCTTTCCATTAGCATGGAATATCTTCTTCTATTCTATTACTTCAGTTTGCATGTATCTTTTTTAGTCAGGTGTATTTCTAGTAGCCAGCAAATAGATGGGTCTTGATTTTTAATACAATCAGCAACCCTGTATCATTTAATTGGAAAATTCAGGCTATTACCATTCCAGGTTATTATTGATAAATAACAACTTGGTCAACCCATTTTCCCATAATAATTCCTACTATTTGTTTTGGATTTCCTTTGCATTTTTACCAGGAAATTTTTTGCCATCACACTCTTTCTTCACGATGACTATCTTTTTGTTTCTGTGTGTAGATTTCCCACCTTCACATTCTTTCATAGTGATGGTTATCTTTCTGTGTTTCTATGTGCAGCACACCCTTAAGCATCATTTATAGGGCTAGATGAGTAGTGACAAGTTCTTTAAATTTCTGTTTGTAATGGAAGGTCTTTTTTTCACCTTAATTCATAAATGAGAGCTTTGCAAATATAGTATTTTGGATTGGCAGTTTTTTCTTTTAAGACTTGGATTATGTCTCTCTATTCACTCCTAGCCTATAGTGTTTCTGGTGAGAAACACTATGAGTTTAATTGGAGAGCCTCTGAAAGATCTGGTATATTTCTCATGCACATTTTAGAATCTTTTATGTTTTACTATTGAAAGTTTGACTACAGTGTATTGTGGTGACGATCTTTTCTGATCATTTCTATTAGAAGTTGTATATGACTTGTGCACTTGGATGTTCATTTCTTTGACTAATTTGGGAATTTTTCTGCAGTCATTTCACTGATTAAGGCTTCTAATCCATTCTCTCTTTCCACACTTTCAGAGACTCCTAACACCAATATGTTGGGTTGTTTTATAGTTTCCCATCAATATCAAGCACTGATTTTAATTTTTCTAAATATTTCTTCTCCTCCTCCTCCTCACACTCCCTTTCCTCCCTTCTCCCTCCCTCCCTCCCTTCCTTCCTTTCTTCCTTCCGTCCTTTCTTTCTTCATTTCCTTCTTCTTTCTTTCCTTCCCTTCCTTCCTTTCTTCATTCGATTTCTTTCATTCTTTCTTTCCTTCTTTTTCTCTCTTCTTTCCTTTTTCCTTCCTTCCTTCCTTCCTTCCTTCCTTCCTTCCTTCCTTCCTTCCTTCCTTCCTTCCTTCCTTCCTTCCTTCCTTCCCCCCCTCTTTCTCTCTTTCCTTCTCTATCTCTCTTTTTCTCTCCTTCAATATTATTTAAGCTAGGAGCTTATTCCAGGTTTCCCACATGAGTGCAAGAGCCCCAGGACTTGAGCCATCCTCTGATGCTTTCCCAGGTGCATTAACAGGGAGGTGGATCAGAAGTGGAGCAGTCAGGACTCAAACTGGCATGCATATGGGATGCCAGCACTATAGAACAGAGCTTTAACCTACTATACCACAGCACCAGCCCTTTTTGCTCATTTCTTAACTGGATTATTTGTTTGGTTGTTGTTGAGTTTCCTGAATTTTTATAGATTCTGGATTTTAATCCTTTATCAGTTGCATAGTTTGTAAATATTTTCTTCCATTCTGTCAGTTACCTGTTTACTTTGCTGAGTGTTTCTTTTGCAGTGCAGAAAATTCTCAGCTTGATGTGATTGCATTTGTCAATTTTGGTTTTGATTGACTATGTTTCTGGGTCTTTTTCAATAAACCTTTTCCTATACTAACGTCTTGCAGAGTTCCTTCAATGTTCTCTAGTAATTTGATGGTATCACATTACAGATTTAGGTCTTTGATCCATTTTGAGTGGGTTTTTGTGTAATGTGTTAGGTAGGGGTCTAATTTCCTACTTCTGCATGCAGGGATCCAGTTTTCCCAGCACCATATTTTGAAGACTTTCCTTGCTCCAGGGATAGATTTTAACTCCTTTGAGAAAAATAAGTTTATTGTAGATGTTTGGATTGATTTCTGGAGTTTCTATTCTGTCCATTGGTCTACACATCTGTTTTTGTTTCAGTACCAGGCTGTTGTAATTATAACTGCCATATATTTTGTCTTGAAACTTGATATTGTGATCCCCCAGGCTTTGTTTTTAGTTTATAAGATTTCTTTAACTATTGGGGGCTCTTATATCTACATATGAATTTCAACATCATTTTTCTGTATCTGAGAAGAATGATCTTGGCGTCTTGATTGGTATTGCATTGAATCTGTAACATCTGTAACTTGATTTTGGTAGTATGGATATTTTGATGATACTGATTTTACAATACAAAATATTTTTTTCCTATTTTTTTGTGTCTTCTTCTATTTTTTCCTTTGACGTTTTTTAATTTTCCATCATAGAGATATTTGATATCTTTGGTTAAATTTATTCCAAGATATTTATTTTTGTAGCTATTGTGAATGGGATTGATCTGAGAAATTCTTTCTCAACTATGACATTGCTTATGTATATAAAAACTATTGATCTTTGTATGTTAAGTTAGTTTATATCCTGCCACTTTACCAAGCTCTTTTTTGAGTTCTGTTAGTCTCTTAATGGAGTCTTTTTTTTATCCCCTATATGTAGAATCATATTATAGGCACATAGGGATAGTTTGACTTCATCCTTTCCAACTTGAATCACTTTGATTTCTTTTTCTTGCCTAATGGTTCTGGCTAAAACTTCCAGGACAATATTGAATAGCATTGTTGAAAGTGGTCATCCTTGTCCTGTTCTGGATCTTAGTTGGAAGGGGTTCCAACTTTTCCCCATTTAATAAGATGCTGTCTATGGGTGAGCCATAAAATACCTTGATTGTGTTGAGGAATATTCTTCTATATTCAGTTTGCTTAAGGTTGTTATCATAAAAGTATGTTGCATTTTTTCAAATGCTTTTTACGCATCAATTGAGATAATCACATAGTTTTTATTTTTTCATTTGTTAATCTGATGTATTACATTTATTGATTTGTGAATGTTGAAGCCAGGTACTTCCTCCTGGTCTCCCATGCAGGTGCAGGGCCCAAGCACTTGGGCCATCCTCCACCAGGGCCACAGCAGAGAGCTAGTTGGCCAAATGGTGTATCAATTTTGCTTATTTTGTCAAAAACAGCTCTTTATTTCACTGATCTTTGTATTGTGTTTTTTTTTTCAGTTTTGTTTATTTTGTTTACTTCTTCTCTAATTTTAATTATTTCTTTCCTCCTATTAATTTGGAATTTGGTTTGTTGTTGTTTTTATGGGTCCTTGAGATGCGCTGATAGCTCATTTATTTGGTACCTTTCCACTTTCATATAGGCACCGTTAGCTGTAAGCTTCCATCTTAACTGCTTTTGCTGTATCCCATAAGTTGAGATGATGATTTGTTGTTTTCATTCATTTCCAGTAATTTTTTTATTTCTCTTTTGATTTCTTCTATGATGCACTGTTCATTCAGAAGGATGTTTTTCAGTCTCCTTGTGTTTACATATGTTCTAGAGATTCTTGACGTTGATTTCCAGCTTCAATCCATTATAGAGAGAATGCATGGTATGTTTTTGATTTTGATTTTTTCAATTTGCTGAGATTTGCTTTATGGCCGAACATTATGGTCTATTTTAGAGAATGTTCTATTCACTGAAGAAAAGAATGTGTGTTCTGCAACTGTGAGAATAAAAGCTTTACAAATATCAGTTAGTTCCATTTGGTCCATAGTGTAGCTTTGTTGTTTCTTTGTTGATTTTCTGTCTAGTTGATCTGTCCATTGATGAACATGGAGGGTTAAAGTCCCCAGTTAATGATCGTATTGGAGTCTATGTCTCTCTTTAGATCTATTACTATCTCTTTTAAATAGTCAGGCGCCCTGTAATTGGGTGCATACACATTTATTATAGTCATTTCTTTCTGTTGAATTGATCCTTTAATCATTACATAGTGTGCATATTTGTCTCCTTAACAATTTTGGTGTTGAAGTCTATTTTGTCTGATACTACAATGGTACACCTGCCTTTTTGCTTTTCGTTAGCATGGGATATCTTTTTCCATTCTTTCCATTTAAGACTGTGTGTATCTTTGTCGTTGTGTGTTTGTTGTAAGCAGAAAATAGATGGGTCTTGTTTTTTTTTTTTTTTTTTAATCTATTTAGCCACCCTGTATCAATTACCTGGATTTTTAGCCATTTACATTCAAGGTTACTGTTGATAAGTAGTGACTTGGCTCTGCCTTTTTTCCATAAATATTTCTATTGCTTACTTTGGATTTCCTTTGTGCTTTTACTGGGGAATTTTCTGCCATCACATTCTTTCATAATGATGACTACCTTACTCTTTCTATGTATAGCATATCCTTAAGCATCTTCTGTAAGGCTGGATGAGTGGTGATAAAGTCTTTCAATTTCTGTGTGCTATGGAAGATCTTTATTTCACCTTCACTCATAAATGAGAGCTTAACAGAGTATAATATTCTGGTTGGACAGGTTTTTTTTCTCTTCTGACTTGGCCTATGTGTCTCCATTCTCTCCTAGCCTGTAAAGTTTTTATGAGAGCTCAGTTATGAGTCTAATTCTAGATCCTCTGAAAGTAATCTGGCATTTCTCTTGTGTACATTTCAGAACATTTTCTTTATGTTTTACTTTTGAAAATTTTACTACAATGTGTTGTGGTGAAAATATTTTCTGGCCATGTCTATTAGGAGTTCTCTGTGTTTCCTGTACTTAGATGGTCCTTTCTCCAAATTCAGAAGTTCTCTGTAATTATTTCAATAAATAGCCCTAAATAGCCCTTCTAATCCATTCTTTCCACTCCTTCAGGAACTCCTCAGATCTGTATGTTGTGCCCTTTAACAGTATCCCAAAAGTTTTTAAGTTTTCTAAATATTTCTTCTTGTTCTTCTTCTTCATCATCATCATGATCATCGCCATCTTCTTCTTTTCTTTTCTTCTTTTTTTTTAATTTTTTTGATCTGACTGGAAAATTTCCAAAGATTTGTCTTCTAGCTTGGATGTCTTTTCTTCTGCCTCACCACATCTGTTGTTAATGCTTTCCACCGCTTATATTTGATCTATTTAATTCTTCATTTTTAATATTTCATTTTATTTCTCTTTAATCTCAATTCTATGGGAAAATCTTTCATTCATATCATGTATGAATTTCTTTAATTTATGGATTTGCTTCTGAGTAATCCTATGCTTAATCTTTTGAATTCTGTTTCAGGCATTTTATCAATGTCTTCATCTTCACATTATAATATTGAAGTGATTTGTGATCCTTTGGGGGCATCCTGTTGTCTTCCTTATTCTTGTCTCTTAAATTTCTACAGTTATTTTTCGGCATCTGTGGAGATACCTGTTGATTTTTATCTCTGATGGTTTTTAACTATGGACTAAGTCTCTGTGGCTTAGTGGAATGTCTACACTTTCAGTGAATACCCAGAGGTGTGTGCTGGGTGTGACCAGGGATCTCTGGGCAGTGCTCGAGGGTGAAGTGAGTAGCCAGGGTGACACCCAAGCTAGGAATGGTAGATCTCCTCTTGACTACAGAAGGGGGTTATTGTCAGTTCTGTTTGTGTGCTCACACCCTCACCTCCTCTATTCCAAGTTGATCAATGCCTGGGTGTTAGCCCTCAGTGGGTGCAATACTCATCTGCACTGCTGTATGAACAGTCTCAGCACACACTGCTCCCACAGTCATTGGTGCAGAAGATCTGCTCTTCCCACTAGCCTGTCCAGTCCACAAGGAGGTAGATGTTCCCAGAGCCAGGTGCCAGTTGGTTCATCACTTAGGTATTTTGAGTCCTGTTGAGTCCTGTTGAGAGGCTGAGGGTTCCTAATCATCCTAGGTGGGTGACCAACCCCATGCCCATCTTCCCAGCCAGACTAACAGTCTGTGGGGAACATAGATTTTTCCCTCTGCTGGAATACTAGATCACACATGTACACAAGAGACTCTGGCTGAATGTTGCCTTCTCTCTGCCAGTTTCACCAGATCTGCTGCTGCCGTACTCCTGAGAAGATGGCATCTTGTCTAGCTAGTTGCTTTGCTTGCACACAAGAGCTTCTGTGGCTGTCCCTTATGTCCAAAATGGCTCCTGCTGTCTCTCAATCAGTTGGTGGGCACTTTTGTAGGGGGGATGGGGTGAGAGAAATGTGCCCTTTTTTTCACTGGGTCTGTGGGTACCCTCTTCTCCTTATGGTTCCAGATTGGACCCATGCCACACTCGATAGAGTGATAAGCAGTAGCAGGAATTGTTACAGTCTGATCTCACCTCAATCTACAAAACTGATGCTCAGACTCTTGGCTGCTATAGTCATGTGTGGTGTCTGCTTATTCTCTGTGTCCACATCTTGCACTTAGATCCACAGCATTCCTCTTCCTTCTGTAAAATTTGCACTGTGGTTTTTTCTCTAACTCACACCTGAGAATTTACTTCCTACATTTATTTTAACTACTTATCCATCTGTATGGATTTCTTTAACTCATGAATTTGCTTCTCATTTTTTGGGGGGTAATCCTATGATGATTAATCTTTTGAATTCCTTTTCAGTCATTTCATCAATCTCTTCATCTTCACATTGTAATACTTACGTGTTGCTGTATTCCTTTGAGGGACTCATGTTGTCTTCATTATTCCTTTTCTTGAATTTGTGTTAATTTTTAGGCATTTCTGGAAAAACTTCTTTGTTTTCTGTACTAATGTGATTTATGTTTAAACTATACCTCTTTGGCTTAGTGGGGTATCTGCTCTTTCAGTGAATACCCAGAGATATTTTCTGGGTATAACCAGTGAGCTATGGTCAATGCCCCAAGGTAAGGTATCAGGGGTGACACCTACGTTGGGTGTGGTACATCTCCTATATTGCCTTCAGGAGGATGGTATGATCACCTCTATTGGTGCAATCACACCCTCACCTCCTGTCTTCCAGGTGATCAATGCCCAGGGTTATCCCACAGTGGGTGTAACACTCACCCACACTGTTGCATGAAAAGGATATGTGCAATTGTCTGTGTGAGCGTGGATCTCTCTGTAATGACCCAACCCAGGCAATCAGGGAGCCCTGAGTCTCTTGTGCCAGACACTGTGATTGCTCAGAGACCCAACTAGACCCTGTGCCCTATTGTGCAAAGTTCCCACAGTCTCAACACACAAGTATCCCACAATAGTGATGGGCAGAGGATCCACTCCTCCCCAATAGCAAGTCCAGTCAACGAAGAGAGCAGAGACATTCTCCCTTGGTGGTTTGAGACCTGGAGCCTGTGATATGTTGAGAGGCTGGGGGCACTTTGCAGTCTTAGGTGAGTGACCAGCCCCCTGTAAACCCTCTAAGCCAGACTCAAAGTCAGTTGGGAACATGTGGTTTTCCCTCTGATAAAATTCCCCATCACATGTGCACACAAGAGTAGCTATAGCTGCTACTGATGTCAAAATTGTGTCTTCTCCCCACCAGTTGCTGGTTGCCATTGTTGGGGGATAGAGATGGGAAAAAAGTGTTTTTTTTTTTTTTTTTTTAGTTGGGTTAAGTGGATACTCTGGCCCCCATTATGGCTCCAGGCCAGACTCAAAGTCAGTGTAGTCCACAAGGTTCTCCCTCCACCAATACCATGAATGACAGGCTGCCACAGGCTACTCTCATCTTGCTGTCCATCTCCTCTAGCTCTTGGCTGTGCGGATCTTGTGTGGTGTCTGTGCTTGTTGCTGCTCATCTGTACCTTCCAGGCTGATCCAGTGTTCTTCTTCCTTCTGTAAAATTTCCACTGCAGATTTCTCTGCAACTCTCTCCTTGAAATTCACTTCTTCCACTTTTATTTTTTTTTTTTTCAAAACACCACAAAGCAGTAGCCTCAATTAAAAAGGTCACCATACCACAAAAATTTAGGCAAAACAACTAAAATAATTAAAGAATCACTTGGTCTTAATTCAAAATTTTTAGGAAAAAGAACACAATTGATACATTTTTTTCAGAGACAAATGACTGCTTCAGTTATGTGTGGGCATAAATGAGAGACAGCCTAGTAAAATCACAGTTGCTTTTATCAAAACTGAGATTATCACCAGAGAAGGAAACATAGCTTTCGGGTTTGATAGAGGCTAAAATATGGTTATTATATGAACAAGACATACATTATTAGTCTTGTCTCTGACATAAAATCTTAATACTACAGTGCAATATTTCTTTTTCTTTTAGATTTTAAAATAGTCATTGAGAGAAACAGAGACAGAAAGGAGTGGGGAAAGTCATAATGCCCTTACTGGCCAAGTTTGTCTGCAGCCGGGAATTGGGAACTCAGTCCATGTCTCCCACGTGTGTAGCAGGATCCTAATTTATTGAACTAGCATTGCTGCCTTGCAGTTTCTGAATTGACTAGAAGTGAGACAGGAGCCAGAGATGGAAACAAACCCCGGCACTGTTACGTGGAACATGAGCATTTTAACTGCAAGGTAAAACATCATCCACTGCAGTATTTACAGAATACAATTAGGGCTGCTGCCATGGCTCACTTGGTTAATCCACTTGCAGTGCCGGCATCCCATGTGGGCACCATTCTAGTCCTGGCTGCTCCTCTTCCAGGCCAGCTCTCTGCTGTGTCCCAGGAGGGCAGTGGAGGATGGCCCAAGTGCTTGGGCCCTTGCACTCACATGGGATACCAGGAAGAAGCGCCTGGCTCCTGGCTTCAGATTGTTCCAATTCTGGCCATGGCGGCCATTTGGGGGGTGAATCAATGGAAGGCCTTTCTCTCTGTCTCGCCCTCTCACTGTCTGTTATTCTATCTGTCAAATAAACAAATAAAAAAGGAATACATTTAATATAAAACACTTGTTCTGCAACTAAGACTTCCATGCTTTTGATTCAGAGGTCATCTTGTACAGTGAAGGTGGCTGATGATGTTTGGTTGGGTTATAAAATCTGTCATCAATAATTTGCTTTTTTTTTAAAGTAAATCAAATTGGATGATGAGATGAAAGAACGTTAATCTAAGACATTTACTATCCATATCACAAATGTCTTCTTTTGTTTCCTTGACCATTTAGAGGAGTCAGAATAATGAGAAATCCTTTCACTCTTGATTTCATGGTTGATAGTTATTATTATTATCTTTTTCTTTAGCAGTTAATAAAATTAATCTACTTAAACCAACGAACAATTAGATTCCTGAACTATTTGAGTAAACATATTAGTATCCATCCACAAATGTTATATTTAAGAAGTCCTCTCAGGGCTGGCTCTCTGGCATAGTGGGCAAAACCACTGCCTGCAGTGTTGGCATCCCATATTTGCTCTGGTTTGAGTCCCGGCTGCTCCACTTCTGAAACAGCTCTCCTCTGTGGCCTGGGAAAGCAGTCGAAGATGGCTCATGTCCTTGGGCCCCTGTACCCACATGGGAGACCTGGAAGAAGCTCCTGGTTCCTGGCTTCAGATTGGCACCGCTCTGGTCATTGCAGTCAATTGGGGAGTGAACCAGCAGAAGGAAGACCTCTCTCTCTCTCTCTCTCTTTCTACCTCTCCTTCCTTTCTGTGTAATTCTGACTTTCAAACAAATAAATAAATCTTAAAAAAAAAGAAGTCCTCTCACACTACAGCCAAAAGAAAACATGAACGAGTGCTGTGATTCAAATAGGGGTTAGGTATATGTGGATCACACAATGAAAGAGTGTAATTTATAGGTTCTATAAAATTTCACCTAAGAATACTTATAAATCCTCTGAAGATGTTCCACCATTCACATTCTTTGGAAGAATGATACAACTTCAGAGCAACCTTCCCTTATTTGATTCACAGCTAGGAAAAAACTATATTTTGTGAATAATGATCTTTGGTGAGCATAAAGGTCCATACAATTATGAAGAGAAACATTGAGAAACAAGATGTAGCTTTAAAGCTAAATTAAAATTCCTGATTCTCAATCCATGACTGTGTGATTTTCTAAAATTCTTTGTTTTCTAGGTGGGCTAGAAGCTGTATAACCTACATCTCCCCAAGTACTTATACTACTTGTTCCAGGATGATCTTTGCTAAGAATGTGAAAATGGAAATAAGAAACTGCTGAACAATAAGCATTTTCAAAGATATGAAAAGCCATAATTGGCAATACACAGTACTAAGACTGAAATAGAGGCTGAGTCAGCAGTTGGAGTAGATGAAACAAAGTTGAACAAATTGTCAGCAGAATAGTAAAGCTAATTATCCCCCTTTCCTCTGAGTCCCGCTCTCTGTCTCTGTTAGTCATGTATTGCAGATTACAGTGAGGAGGTAAATGGTCCCAGTTTGGTGGTGAAGAGCAAAGACAATGAGTGGAGGTACTATTAACCATGCCTCATGACTTGGAAGACACTTTTTATTTGATATACACATTTCAAATCAAGCCCTGATTAAAAAGAAACAAACTTATCAAGACTCATTTTAATCTGGGATTATCCAGATGTATGATGTTCCTTCTTTTGCTAAAGGAAAGCTTATTTAAAATGTGCTGTGCCCTTGTGAGATGGTTTATTTCAAACTAAGAACAAAAATAACAATTCAGCATTTCAGAACTCAGCTAGAAATAAAAATGCATTCTTTACAATCTCCAATGGGCCTACCTAAGCAGTTGAGATACTGATTCAAAATGTTATGTCTGATTTCTTGGGAGACAATTTGACTTCAACATCCTTTAACTGTGTATTTGTGCAAACTTCTAGTGGGCAGCTATAAAAATGCTAATAGAATCTCTAGCATCTTGGTTGAAGGTATTCCATGCTAAAGTCACTGTTCAAATTTGCTGCATTTGAAGTGAAAATGGAAAGTTTAGGAGAAAGGCACTTGGGAGGATTGATTCTGCTGTGTGGCCAAACTTTTCCACCACGCTCTGTAGCACAGTCTTTCTTTTCCATCTGCTTCTCCTCCCTACAGATCACTTTCTAGGAATCTGAGGAAATTGTGCAGACAAGTATGGAAATAAAATCTAATGTGGTCTCCTTGATATGTCATGCTCTGTAAAACATTAGAAACATGTGTAAGTTAATTTCCCTCTATTCCCTTTGCATTTTATTTCTGACTGAATAACTAGTTATGACACAGATATATGGACTAGATTAGAAACCCCAGAAGAGTATACATGATTACTCCTAATAGATTATAAAAAATACTTTGTTTTTAATTCCAGACAATCAGGAGAAAGTATACATTAATAAAACATATTTTCCTATTTGATCAACACATAAGCAAAATAATAATTAACTGACTTTTCAAAATTTTGCCAAAGACTATTTATCTAAATATCTAAATTTATAGGCTATAGATATCTTTATTACTAGTCCAGTAGGATAAAGAATTTATCAGACTCATTGATTCAAAACTTTTTCATTGGCTGCTAAATCTTTACGGGAAATTTAAAGAAAATCTACCTCAAAACCAGTCTGAAAAAGTTCAGTTAACAAGTATGGGACCATGTGTTTGGACTAGTGATTAAGATTCAGATTAACATGCCTGTGTCCCATATTGGAACAGTGGCTCTTGACTCCAGATGTCAAGTAATGTAGACCCTGGTAGCTAGTGGTGATAGCTCATGTTGTTGAGCACTGCCCCTCATTTGACAGATCTGGGCTGAGTTCCAGGATCTGAGATCAAACCAGACCTGGTTGTTGTGGCTGTTTGGGGAGTGAACTAGGAGATGGGACCTCTTAGAGGTCTCTGTCCCTTGTCCCTTCCCCGCTCCCCCTCTCTCAAACTCTCTCAATAAAAAGTAATAGTACAGGCCGGCGCCGCGGCTCACTAGGCTAATCCTCCGCCTTGTGGCACCAGCACACCTGGTTCTAGTCCCGGTCGGGGCGCTGGATTCTGTCCCGGTTGCCCCTCTTCCAGGCCAGCTCTCTGCTGTGGCCAGGGAGTGCAGTGGAGGATGGTCCAAGTCCTTGGGCCCTGCACCCTATGGGAGACCAGGATAAGTACCTGGCTCCTGCCATCGGATCAGCGTGGTGGGCCGGTCCCAGTGCGCCCGCCGCGGCAGCCATTGGAGGGTGAACCAATGGCAAAGGAAGACCTTTCTCTCCAACTCTCTCTCTCACTGTCCACTCTGCCTGTCAAAAAATAAATAATAATAATAATAAAAAGGTAATAGTACATGCACAACAATCATCTATCATTCTAATAATTGTGGTTTAAATAACAATAACTGGAGTCTGCATTGCAGAGTAGTAGTTAAAGCCATTGCTGGCAATGCCAGCATCCCGAATGCGTTTGGTTTCATGTTTTGACCGCTCCACTTCTGATCCAGTTCCCTGCTAATGGCCTTGGAAAAGGAGTAGAAGATGGTCCAAGTGCTTGGGTCCCTGCCACTTGTGTGGAAGACCTGAATGAAGCTCCTGGCTCCTGCTTCAGCCTGGCTCAGCCTTGGCGGTTATAGCCATTTGGGGAGTAAAACAGTGGATGGAACTTCTCTGTCTCTTCTCACTCTCTCACTTTCAATTAAATAAATAAATCTTAAAAAAAAAACAGTAACTTGTTGATAAGGGCTTATTTTCTATGTTCAATGGTAAAGAAATGATTTCCTACTGTGATAGATAAAATGTATTTTTAAAGGAAGGGTCTGATAAAATAGGATGTGATAGTTTATGGAAATGGCACTGCTAATTTAAGAGGTTTGACAGTGCTTAGTACTTGTGAGGATCAAAAAAGTTTGTGGAAAGGGTATGCAGGAACTTTTTAAAAATCTTTATTTACTTATTATTTTAAAATTTATGTTATACAAGTTTCATGAATTTCATGTATACAGATTTAGGAACATGGTAACATTTCCCCTGCTATCCTCCGTCCTGCCCAGGCTCCAACCCTTCTTCCTTCTCCCTAGAGGAATATTCAAAAACAAGTGTACAAAGTTGATTTCAGACCCTATTGAACAGAGGGAAGATGATAAAAGGCTATGAAATGGTGACAATACACAGATATCAGAGGCAGATTTTCTATAATACAATTGAATTTTTAGGTTCTGGGCCACTCAACTCTGAATAACTTCTAAGTCTTGGCGAGGACCCTAGAAATATGTTCACAAAATCTTAAGGGTTTTTTTTTTTTTTTTTTTTTTTTGTTAACTTACAAAGTCTTCATAATGATTGGTTTAAAAAATACACTCTTAACACTCTGATTTCTCCTCTTACATTTCTCCCTATGATGTATGATAGTGGAGTAGTTTTAGGGATGTAAAAGAACCAAATAAAGAGAAATCACACTGGGGACACAATTATTTTAAATGCTGAATGTGTGCATAAATACATGTAGATGTGTGTATAAGTGATCCTAAAATGCTGCCATGTATGCTAGGCTTCCACTACCTATCAACTCCCCCTGTTGGATGTGATAAGATGTGTTCATTAACCTTATGATCTCTGACCTTACCAAATGTACATTTTTCTCCCTTTTCAAAATCTTTCTGAAAACCTTTACTAGAAGAAATAATGAAATATTTCCTATTCTGTCTTTGGACAACATTATAGCAAAATCTTTGTTAGACGGAAAAGGAAAACAAAAATAATCTAATCAATTAAGATGGGTAAATAAGTACTCTGATTTGGTGTAAATGCAGTGTGTTACTAAATATATTTTTTATTTTAAATATTTATTTTTAAATATGTGATTTCTTGTAAGTTATTAAAGAAAAAATTACATTCATAATTTTGTATTTGTACATTTTATATTAGTTTTCTTTCTTTCTTTCTCTCTTTTTTTTTTTTTTTTGGTTTACAAAACCAAATTCTTTATTAACTCTAAATACCTTGTAGTGAAAGTGTTGGTCACCAGTTACAAAGAGATCTCAGGGAAAATAAAGCAGGAAAGATAGATTCTCAACAGTAACACTGAAGTCCAAGAGTACAATAACATTTTTAAAATCTTAAAAGGAAATAACTATCAAATTGATATTTTATATCCAGCTAACATAGCTTAAAATTGAGATTAAGTGAAGATATGGGCGATTTAGCACAAACAAATCTCGAGAAGACATTTAGGACAAGAAGCTGGCATTATGGCACAGCAGATAAAGCTGTGGCCTACGACGCCAACATCCCATATGGCACCGGTTTGAGTCCTGGCTGCTCCACTTCTGATCCCTGCTAATGTGCCTGAGAAAACAATGGAAGATGGCCCAAGTCCTGGAGCCCTGCACTCATGTGGCAGACCCAGAAGAAGCTCTTGGTCCCTGGTCCCAGGCTTTGGTCTGGCCAACCTTGGCCATTTTGACCATCTGAGGAGTGAATTAGTAGATGGAAGATCTCTCTCTCTAACTCACTCTTCATCTCTGTCTTTCTGTCTCTGTCTCTGTCTCTTTCCTTAAAAATATTAACAAGTTTTAGTTGTCCTTTAGTCTAATACCTTAACAACAACCCCTAAACTCATGTCGTGGATGAATTAAGATAGAGGAATATACAAAAAGCTTTTGTTTATAAATTTATGTTCAATAACCATATGGAATTTCTCATTGTTATTAATTGCTGCTAACATTTCCTGATTACAACAACATGAATCTCACCAAGCTAAAATGTAAATAAATCTATTCAACAAACTGATGTTTTCCTGTCTTCATCTACAAAACTAATTTTTGAAAAAAATTTGTGGTTTATAATATAATAATTACACAGCTAAACACAAAAGTAAGTAACAATATTACATTATTATTCAAATATTTTAAGAGGGTTCTCAAGTGTAGTTAGCATTAAAATAAAAATATTAAAAGAAAAATAAAATACTTTTTTGTGGATTTTGAGTGTAATTCATTAGTGTTTATGAATATGAAATGAAAAAATGCTAACTCCAAATTTTCTTTTTATATGAGGTCTATGTTGAAACTGTAGTCATAATATTTAACTTGTTTTCTGCATCATGTTGTAAAATAAAAATTGTGTCTAACTGAGAAGATAATTATAAAGACGGTATTATAAAGCCACATAAAGCACCAAAGGAAATGCACATTAGAATACTGTGAGTTCATCTGAAGATTCTGTAGAAAAATGGAGAGGAGATCTGATAGGAGTTCAGGAACCATTAGAAGACATATCTGTTTGAAACTTGTGAATTTTCAAATTCAAGCTAATCATGCGTGGTGGTGAATAGACCCAGTTATCTGATGTTCTAATAATGATTTTAGGAGACATTTAGGATGGGAAACTTACTACCAAATCTGGCAGACAGTGGTAATCACATTTTTTTTCCTGAAGTCTATGAGGTCATGATCTCAAAATTAAAAAAAAAAAATTAAGAAAGTCCTTTGATCAAGCAGATTCTTTCCAGCATTACTACTTGTCATGTGTACATGAACAGATGTATGTGTATGCATGTGCAAACACAAGTATTACAGGATAGAATCCCAAAATCAGTAACATCAATAAATTACACATAAAGAAAAAACATTTAGACTAACAGCATACTTCTTAGCAGAAACCCTACCGGTCAAAGAGAATGAGATGATATAAGCTCTAAGAAAAGGCAAACAACTTCCAAACAGCATTATTATATCCAGTGAAGCTTTCATTTGGAAGTGAAGGAGAAATAACGTTTTCCTAGATAAGCAAAAACTGAGAGAATTCACTACACTAGAGAGCCTTACAAGAAATTCTGAATGGAGTCCTACATTGAAAGTAAACATTATGGGGCTGGTGCTACAGTGAAGCAAGTTGAGCCATCATCTACATTGCTGCCATCCCGTGTGAGCATGGGTTCAAGTCCTGCTGCTCCATTTCGGATCCAGCTCTCTGCTAATGCACCTGGGAAAGCATCGGAGGACGGCCCAAGTACTTGGGCCCCTGCCACCCATGTGGGAGACCTAGAAGGATATCTAGGCACCTGGCTTTGAATGAGCTCAGCTCCAGCCATTGCAACCGTTTGGGAAAATGAACCAGCAGATGGAAGATTTCTCTCTTGTCTCTCCCCCTCTCTCGTCTCTCCCCCTCTCTCTCTCTGTCTCTCCCTCTCTCTCTGTCATTCTGACTTTCAAATAAAAAAAAAATCTTATAAAAAAAAGTGACCATTGTGAAAACACATAATACTACATAATTCACTGTCAGGGAATTAAAAAAATTAGCAACCAATCAACAAGATGGCAGCTGCTAGTTCTTTCTATCAATACTAACATCGGCTGTAAATAGATTAAATTCACCAGCCAAAAGACTTAAGTTGGCTGAATGGATGAAAAGGCATGACACAACTATATACTGCCTACAGGAAACTCAATTCACAAATAAAGATACACACAGACTAAAGATGAAGTACAGGAAAAAAAGGATAATAGACAAATGAAAACTAAAAATGACCAGAAGTACTTATATTCATATCAGATAAACCAGACTTTAAATAAGAAATTTTACAAACAAAAGAGATACTGAAGGATATTATATATTGATAAAAGAATTGATTCAACAAGATGATAAAACCGTCATGAAAATATATGCACCTGGGGCCACTGCTGTGGTGTAGTAGATTAAGCCTCCGCCTGTGACGCCTGCATCCCATATGGGCTCCTGTTCACGTCCCAGCTGCTCCTCTTCCCGTCCAGCTCTCTGCTTAAGACTTGGGAAAGCAATGGATGATGGACCAAGCTCTTAGGCCTCTGCATCTATGTGGGAGACCTGGAAGAAACTCCTGGCTCTTGGCTTTGGATCAGTTTAGCTCTGGCTGTTGAAGCCATTTAGGAAGTGAATCGGCAGATGGAAGACCTTTGTTTCTGTCTCTGTCTCTCTCTCTCTTTTTCTATAACTCTAACTCTCAAATAAAGAAACCTACCAAGATTAAACCAAACCATACAGAAAGTCTGAATAGAATGACAGCCAGCAAAAAAGATTTAAGTAGTTAGCTATTGCAAAATATTGAATAGGCTAAAACTCTGCTAAATTAATTTTACAAGTTCAGAATAATTCTGGTACCAAAATCAAAGACACAAGATAAAAACCATAGACATATATTCTTTCTTAAAATATTTATTTAGTTATTTGAAAGTCAGAGTTACACAGAGAGATAGACCTATACTCTTGATGAACATAGATTCAAGAATTCTCAGCCAATAACTACCAAAACCACATAGAAAGAATCATACATCATTATTAACTGGGATTTATCTCAGAGATGCAAAGGTGGTTCAGCATTTGCAAATCATAACCATCATTATTCACATAAAGAGAATAAAGAACAAAAATATATTGTCATCTCAAAAGCTGTAGAGAAAGCATTTGATGAAATTCAGCATTTTTTCATAATAAAAATACTCTCCACAATTTAGGTACAGGAGGAACATTTCTCTAAATTGTAAAGGCTATATGTGACAAACCAACAACCAATATCACACTGAATGGGAAAAAGCAGATCTGGAAGTGAACAAAGATGTCCACTTTTAGCACTCTCATTCAGTATAGTATTAGAAGTATTAGCACAAGCAATTAGAGAGGGGAAAGGCATAAAGTTCATCAGAATTGGAAAGGAAGAATCAAAATATCCATGTTCACAGATCACATGATGCTGTCCACTGAAAGACCTAAATAGTCTACCAAAAGGCTGTTAGAAATAATAAACAAACTCATAAAGTTGTAGGTTACAAAATTAACCTAAAAAACAGTAGCTTTGATACACACTGATTACAAACTTGCTGAAAGATAAATCAGAAAATTCGAAGTATGCCTTATGAAAGTGAATCAAATATACTTATTATTATATATATATATTTAAAGCTGAACTAAAATTAGAGGAAGTGAACTGAAACAAATTGAATGGTCAGATAAGTGTCTTTGTTCTTTATACCTAACAGTTATATTTAATTAAGTAAATTAATTAAATGGTTTTTTTCTAATTGAATAACAATCAAAACTTGAACTAATCATAAAAGACAACATAGGGGCTGGCGCTGTGGAATAGCATGTTAAAGCCTTGGCCTGAAGTGCTGCCATCCCATATGGGTGCCGGTTCTAGTCCTGGCTGCTCCACTTCCAATCCAGCTCTCTGCTATGGCCTGGGAAAGCAGTAGAAGATGGTCCAAATCCTTGGCCCCTGCACCTGTGTGGGAGACCCGGAAGAAGCTCCTGGCTCTTGGTTTCAGATTAGCGCAGCTCCAGCTATTGCAGCCATCTGGGGAGTGAACCAGCAGATGAAGACCTCTCTCTGTCTCTACCTCTCTCTGTAACTCTGTCTTTCAAATAAATAAAATAAATCTTTAAAAAATATGATTGTGAAAGAACAATTAATAGGGCTCTTAGGTTAGAAATTTTTCTTCCAAATATTACAAGTTAGAAGAATAAACAGCAAGTAAAATTAAGTAATTATTTCATCCAATACCCATATTTTACAGATGATGAAAAAGAGTTAAATCAATTTACCTATGGGTTCACATTTTGTTATTCATTACCCTGACTTCCAGTGCCTGTTGACTTTCTCTTAATAGGATAATAAGCAATTAGCACTCATAATTTTCATTATCTTCCTCTATCCAAAATAGAATCACACATTGCTTTTTCCTACTTAATCTAAGTCTGCAGGTTTTTAGCCTCAGATGTTCCACACAGTTCCCTTGGCAGCCTAGTTGTTGGGGGTTTTGGGTTATTTATGTAATATAAATTGTTGTTGGGGTTGTGGTTAGCAATCAAGATGCAACCCTCAAAAGTACATCACAACAGTCAGCGCCACGGCTCACTAGGTTAATCCTCCGCCTGCAGCACTGGCACCCCGGGTTCTGGTCCCGGTTGGGGTGCCGGATACTGTCTCGATTGCTCCTCTTCCAGTCCAGCTCTCTGCTGTGGCCCAGGAGTGCAGTGGAGGATGGCCCAAGTGCTTGGGCCCTGCACCTGCATGGGAGACTAGGGGGAAGCACCTGGCTCTTGGCTTTGGATAGGTGCAGCACGCCAGCCATAGCGGCCATTTGGAGGGTGAACCAAAGGAAGGAAGACCTTTTTCTCTGTCTCTCTCTCTCTCTTACCATATAACTCTGCCTGTCAAAAAAAAAAAAAAATAGTACATCATAACAAGAAGTCTCCGTGTAACAGGTTTTTGATCTAATCTATTTAGGTGATATAGCAGAATTCCACTAGGTACTGAATGTAAGAATTAATCAAAGATCCCATTAATTCCAAATGAGATCCATAAATATTTTCAGTGGACTTAGATCTATACTGACTCCTTAAATACCTGATTCCAACATCAAATCTAGTAGATGTGAATACATTGGTTTATTTTTGTTACCATACTTAAAATAATGGAGAAAGTATTATCTGAGGACTTGCACATCTTTAGTAACTGATAAAATAACTGTAACTTTCTCTTAATCTATTTTATTATATAAATGACATTTCTGATTCTGGAAGTTTCTTAAGTCACAGAATTGATTTTCAGAGCTAAAGAGAGAAGACATATTTGCCTTTAAAATAACACTGCTTCTGGCATTCTCAGAATACTTTAGAAAAAATATTCTGCCTTGCCTTTCAGGAGAACAGAAGAAAAATCAGAATACAGCTAGATCAGGTTTATGGAATACACAACACTGTGGAAATGAACTACTTGTCTGAAGAATCAAGGAAGCAACCACAAGTCAGAAGGGCATGATTGGCTGTGCACAGGGAAAATGTCTCCGTTTTTGGTGTTATGCTTCAGTTCACCCAAGGAATCAGAACAAGACATTAAGCAGAGTTCTCCATATGAGTCTATGTGGGAAACACCATATTGAGATAAATCTGAATCAAAAGAGAAATTCACTCAAGAGCTTTTACAAAGATCTGAGGAAAAAGACATTTCTTTTGTTTGGACTCACAAAAAAAAGGAAATTATGTAACATAAAATTTTATAACATAAAATATCCCATTTTTATTTTATTTGAGAGACAGACACAGAGCTCTCATCTTCTGGTTCACTTCCCAAATGCTCAGGACTACCAGGGCTGGGTCATGAACTGGGATTCATTCCTGGTCCCCTCTGTGGGTGGCAGGAACACAACTGCTTCCCTCATCACCTACCGCCTCCAGGGTGTGCATTAACAGGAAGCTGGACTCAGGGAAGTGGAGCCAGTACTGGAACTCAGGCTCTTTGATGTGTTACAGGCACTTTTACAGCAGCTTAACAATTGGGCCAATGGCATGCCCCCTTTGTTGTTGCTAATAAAGCAGCTGTTGAAACATCCTGGGATAGGAGCTCATTAAGACACTTTTTAAATATATATGAATAAGAAGTATAGGTCCTCACCTAGTCAAGTCACCACCTGCATGTCAACTTCCCATATCAGAGAACCAGTCTGAGTCTTGCTGCTGTGCTTCGAATTCAACTCAATGCTAATGTGCCTGAGAATGTAGGATGGAGTTCCAGGTTCATGGCATCTGCCTGGCCCAGGCCTGGGCTATGGAGACCATTTGGGCCTTATCCAGCATTTGGAAGATCTTTTTGTCTCTTCTCTCTCTGTCACTCTGTCATTAAAATAAGTAAAATCTTCTAAAAGGAAATATAGGACCCAAAGATACTTGCTTTAAAGATATTATCAGCCCAAACTAAGGTACGGAAGTGCATAGTGTTGCAAGGCCTTCTGTTTGGTACAAAATCTAAAAGCTCTCAATTTAATAGTAGGCAATTCTCTATAATGCAAAATAATTAGTAATGATAAGTTACTTATAGATACCATTATAGGAAGCATTTATTGCCATCAGCCCCAATTCATCCAATAAAATATCCCACATGGCTGTGTACACCTATAATCATGAAATCATTTACTTTCAAGGATAAGGAAATTGGTAATTCATTTATAAACTCCAAGGTTTTCTATTTTAAAATAGTAAAATTGATAGTATCCTATTATATTCAGATTTTCAGAAGAGTGGTTGGTAATATGTAGACTATTTTTCTTTGCTTTTTGAAGAGGTGTTTTTAAAATCTGTTAGTTTTGTTTTTACTAGAAACTATGCATTTATTTAACTTGTAGACTCATAACTACATACAAAATGGTTTATCTAAAGCAAATTGGAAGTCTGGGGTCTGCACTGTGACATAGCTGGTAAAGCTGCTGCCTACAGTGCTGGCATCCCATGTGGGTGGTTATGCAGCTAGTCTTAAAGCAGACAGATTATCCAGATTTGCCTAACATAATTGTAATGGTCCTCAAATGTGAGAAAGGGATTCAGAAGGGTCAGGGGAAGATTAATGCAATCTATAAAAAACTCTATTGCTCATTTTGCAAATACAAGAGGTCAGGAGCCAAAAAATGTGGACAGGGTCTATAAACCTTCAGAAAACAAATGCAGTCTTGATGATATATTGGTTTTAGCTAAATAAAACCATATTTGATCTCACAAACTGAAAGGTGATAAATGTGTACTGTTTTAAAGTACTATGCTTGTGATCATTGTTAGAGCAGCACTTAAAGCAGGAGGCATTATACAACCTGATTCTAAATTATAGTAAAGAGTTACGGTAATTAATACAGCATGGTTTTGGCATAAAAATATATATATAGACCAATGAAACAAAATAGAGACCCTATAAGTGGACCCACACATCTATATTTAACTATTCTTTGATAAAGTATTAAGAGCACTCATTGGAAAGAGGATATTCTTCTCAATAAATGATTCTAGGAAGATTACATAACTACATGCAGAAGAACAAAGCTACATCCCCTGTCATTTACCATGTACAAAAGTCAATGCAAAATGGATTTTAAAAATTACTATAATGTTGGAAGTTTTGTAATAACATGAAGAAAGCATAGGGGAGACTTTCGAGGACTTTGGATGGGCAAGGTTTTATTTTTATTTTTATTTTATTTTATTTTTTTTTTTGGCTCAGACCCCAATAGCATAGTAATCAAAAGAAAAAATAAACAAGTGGGATCTTATCAAACCAAAATGCCTCTGCATAGCAGAAAAAGACCACTTTCATACTGTTGGTGGGAATATAAACTAGTACAGCTAGTGTTGAAAATAGTATGGAGTTTCCTCAACAACCTAGAAATGAAAGTACTGTATTACCCAGCCAACCCACTACTACAAAATAAAGGAAATGAAATCCATCTGTTGAAGAGACCTCTGCACTTCATTCTCTTGATGCATTCATCAGTAGAACCCATCATCATGTCTGAGGGTGAAACTCTCTGAACCTGAGCCTGTAGTCCAGTTCTAGCTTTTTTTTTTTTTTTTTGACAGGCAGAGTGGACAGTGAGAGAGAGACAGAGAGAAAGGTCTTCCTTTTGCCGTTGGTTCACCCTCCAATGGCCGCCACAGCCAGCACGCTGCGGCCGGCGCACTGCGCTGATCCGATGGCAGGAGCCAGGTACTTATCCTGGTCTCCCATGGGGTGCAGGCCCAAGGACTTGGGCCATCCTCCACTGCACTCCCTGGCCACAGCAGAGAGCTGGCCTGGAAGAGGGGCAACCGGGACAGAATCCGGCGCCCCGACCGGGACTAGAACCCGGTGTGCTGGCGCCGCAAGGCGGAGGATTAGCCTAGTGAGCCGCGGCGCCGGCCCCAGTTCTAGCTTTAAGCTTGTTGTTAGTTTCTCTAGAAGAAAGGAATTCTTTAAAAAAGTAGTAACAAATCTCTAGGATAAGTTATTATATTATGAACTTAATATTCAATAATACTTTATATTAAATACTTCTGATATAGTTTAATAGCTATGTTTCTTTCAGTTTTATCTTTACTCAGATGAGTTAACTAACATATGATATCTCCTAATGATGAATATATACGTCAGAGTGATTTGTTAGTACTTATAAGAGCTCTACTCAGAAGCTCCCTCTCCATCAATTCCCAATGCTAAATTAGAGAAATGCATGTCAAAAATAGTAATTCATGGGTGAAATGAATCGCATTATAGATAAGTGTATAGATTAGTTATGCTGTATGTGCATAATTATTGCAAAACTTTATGCACATTGAAAAATTTCTTTATAAGTAGGATTATAATTAGTCCTGAATTCAGGGTCATATAAACCATTTATCTTCATTTGAATTTAAACTCTGTTCTAAGCTATTGTTGTATTTGAAGTATTTTTTCATTAAAATGTGTAGGACAGGAAATCCATTGTCAAATTTTGTAAAAGGAGCTGCATTTATTTTGATGACCAAAAGTAAATGTGCTTCTCTCTCTCTCTCTCTCTGACACACACACACACACACACACACACACATACTCACTATCTCTATGTATACATATATATGGAAATAGAAAAATAGATTCATATAAATATATGATTTTTGTGGAATGAAAACTCTAATTTCTATTTATTTCTAACTTTATACACCAATATGTAGAGAGAAAACAAAGAAATAATGTAAATGATAATATTTCTGTAGATTATTACTGTGGGCTAACTATGTCCCTTAAGAATTCATAGGTTGAAACTCCAGTCCCCATTGTGGTGATATTTTCAGGAAAGACCATTCAGAGATAACAAGCTCATGAAGCTGGAGCCCTTTAGATGGGAGAACTGCCCTTATGAAAACAGACAGGGGAGAATTCTTTCTCTCCCTCTCTATCTCTGTCTTTCTATCTTCTACCTACCATGTGCAGATACAGGAAAAGATGACGGTCTACAAGTCAGAGATGGGCCCTGATCAGATTGGAGTTGCCAGCTGTTTGATGTAGGACTTTCTTAACTACACACATGGGAGAAAGAAATTATCGTGATCTAATCTGCTGAGCCTATGATTTCTATTCCAGCAGTTCGAAATGACCAAGACAATTAGTGCATTAGATTCCTACTGCCGCTATATGAAATTCCCACCAGCTGATGGCTTAAACAAATGTATTCACATACAGTTCTGGAATCTGAAAGGTGAAAGTCAAGTTATTTATAACTTTGGTTGCTCCTGGAAGCTATGAGAAAGTTCAGTCCCAAGATTTTTCCTAGCCTCTAGCAGTTAAAAACAATTCTTATCGTTACTGGGTTTTTAGTCGCATCCCTCCAATCTCTGCCTCCATCTTCAAATGGTATTCTTTCTCGTGTATGTGTTCTTGTGTCTTAACATGGCATTCCCTTGATTTGTCTGTGTACAAATTTCCCATGATTTACAAAGATATCAGTCATATTGAACCCTCTAATCCAATATGATCTCATCTTAACACATCTGCGATGAAAAAATAAATCACATTATGTAGTTCAGCAAGGATGGACATTTTTGAAGGACACTATCTAAAACAGTACAATTTGCCACCAGATGCAACCAACAGTTTTATAAAATACAAAGGGATAATAATATATCATTGATTTGATGAAAATTATTGAATTTTAATGGAGAAATTAAATATATAAACATATAAATGTAAAAACTATACTATTATCCTATTTTTATAAAGACATTACTTCTTTATAATTCAAATTATATAGAGTATACAATCTCAAAATTAATGTTGCAATGGATTATTACTGTTATTGAAGGGAGAATGTGGGTGACTGGAGGAAGTTGAACAACTATAAAGCTTATTGGAAAGAGTAAATACACTAGAATAATTAAGAAATTTTTGAAAAAAGTATAAGAGGAACTGATTTTTTATTCATCAGAAATATCACAAAGCCATTAGTATTAAACTGTATAACATTAGTACAAGAAAGGATAATAAATTTAATTTTAAGTCCAAAAGAAGTACAGATTTTTTCAATACTTCTAGCAATGCTGTGGAATTTATATATTGCTACAAAACAAATAACTCCAAGACTCAGTGGCCCACAACAACACTTATTTTTATATCACACAGTTCCATAGTTTGCCTAGCCTCTCAGAATCTTGTATGTAATTGCAATCATATGGAATGTAATCATCTGAAAGCTCAAATAGACTGGTCACTAAAGGTGGCCCCTTCTCCATATATCTGGCACCTCAAATAAGATGGCTGCAAAGACTTGAATGAATGAACATCTCTCATGATTTATATTTATCAGTGCAGAGGTTGTGACTTCTCAGAGCATGGCTCTCACAGGACAGTTGAACATTTGACAGAGTATTCCAGGAAATAGAGGTGGTTATTCAAGGTTCTTATGGTCTATCTACGTCACACAGTGTTCCCTCTGCTATGTAGTGTTGATTACTCATGGCCAGTACAGATTCATTTTAGGCGAGAACTACACAAGGCCACCAATACTCTGGAATATATGAGTCATTGGGAGATCTTATTTTTGGATATTAGTCATGTTTCTTTCATTTTTTTTTTTTTTGGACAGGCAAAGTTAGTGAGAGAGAGAGAGAGAAAGGTCTTCCTTCCTTCCGTAGGTTCACCCCCCAAATGGCTGCCAAATAAGCCTATCCCAAAAGGATGAATACCATATGCTCTCTCTGATCTGTGGTAACTGATAGAGTACATAAAAGGTAATCTATAGAAGTAAAATTAACATTTTGAGATGCAATGACTTGGAACAGCCCTTGTCTTGACTATTGAGGAATAGTTGATTTTTCATACTATTTGTTGAACACTTTATTTAGTATAGAGTTAATCTTATGTGTATAAAGTTAATTGAAAATGGATCTTAGTGAAAAATAAGAATGGGAATAGGAGAGGGAGGAAAACAAAGGGTGGGAGTACTGGTGGATGGGTAGGTAGAATGGGAAGAACCACTATGTTCCTAAAGTTGTATTTATGAAGTACATGAAGTTTGTGCACCTTAAATAAAAAAAAAAAAACCTCTCAGTAAAAATTTAAAAAATAAAGCTTTGTGGCTGGTGCCGTGGTGCAGCAGGTTAATCCTCCTCCTGCAGAGCTGGCATCCCATATGGGCGCAGGTTCGAGACCCAGCTGCCCTCTTCCAATGCAGCTCTCTGCTATGGCCTGGGAAAGCAGTAGAAGATGGCCCAAATCCTTGGCCCCCTGCACCCGCGTGGGAGACTGGGAAGAAGCACCTGGCTCCTGGCTTTGGATCAGCACAGCTCCAGCAGTTGCGGCCATCTGGGGAGTGAACCAACAGAAGGAAGACTTTTCTCTATGTCTCTCCCTCTCACTCTCTGTAACTCTACCTCTCAAATAAATAAATAAAATCTTTTAAAAAAAATAAAGCTTTGCCAGTATAGGAAAAAATAATCTGGCTATTAAAAATAAAAATATATAAATCTCCAATATAATTATCCAATAAATTTGGTTTATTTATTTGAAAGGCAGAGTTGCAGAGAGGGGGATACAGAGAAAGAGAGTAAGAGAGCGAGAGAGATCTTCCATCCACTGGTTCACTTCCCAGATGACTGCAGTGGTCAAGGCCCGGTTAGGTCAAAGTTGGAAAACTGAAACTTTATCTGGGTCTCCCATGTGGGTGGCAGGGGCCCGAGAATTTGGGCCATCTTCTTTCTTTCTTTTTTTTTTTTTTTTTTTTTTTGACAGGCAGGGTAGACAGTGAGAGAGAGAGAGAGACACAGAGAGAAAGGTCTTCCTTTTTCCATTGGTTCATCCCACAAGGGCCGCTGCGGCCAGTGCGATGCTGCCAGTGCACCACACTGATCCGAAGCCAGGAGCCAGGTGCTTCTCCTGGTCTCCCATGGGGTGCAGGGCCCAAGCACTTGGGCCATCCTCCACTGCCTTCCCGGGCCACAGCAGAGAGCTGGCCTGGAAGAGGGGCAACCGGGACAGAATCCGGTGCCCTGACTGGGACTAGAACCTGGTGTGTCGGTGCCGCAGCCGGAGGATTAGCCTAATGAGCCGCGGCGCCAGCCGGGTCATCTTCCACTGTTTCTCCAGGCACATTAGCAGGGAGTTGGATCAGAAGTGGAGCAGCCAGGACACAAACTGTCACTCATATGGCTTTGCAGGCAGTGGTTTAACCTGCTGTGTCACATGTGAGCTCCTAACTATTCATATTTCAAGGAAGAAAGCACAACCATTCTGAAATATTTATAGAATAAATAACATATTAAATGAAACAGATTTACACAGCTGTGGAAGGAAGTGAGAAAAATGCCAAATTAGGAGATAGAAAATCAGGAAAAATTCAGCAACCAAGTCTCCTTAAGTGCTGGTAGGGAGTTATAACCCAGAAAGTATAGGAAAATTCCAAAGCTAGCCATGTTCAACAGTTAGAATAAGATGCCAAATTAGACCTGGTATACAAATAAATTGAAGCCTATTATCTCTCTATGGTTTCTGTTTCTTTGAGTTGACAATCAAGTATCCGGAAATGATGGGCTTAACATTGTTTAGTCAGCCAGTGATCAGCTGGGAAGAAGTGATGGTTGTAGAGTGGAGAAGAAAACTCACAGTGGGAATGAATAAGGGAAAGAAAAAATTGGAACCTATACTCTCTGTAGTTTTTGCTCCTGTCTCTGATGGTGATGAACTTCCAAGGTCTGTGATGGTGATGAACTTCCAAGTAGACTGGCTGCTCTAGCTTTTCACTTTTAAAACTCATTTAAATTTCACTCCTGAGGGGCTGGCTTTGTGGCATAACAGATTAAGCCATCACCTGTAACACTGGCATCCCCTTTGGGTGCCGGTTCGAATGTCAGCTGCTCCACTTCTGACACGGCTCCCTGTTGGTGCACCTGGGAAAGCAGCAGAAGACGGCCCAGGACCTTGGGCCCTTGAAACAACATGGAGGCCCAGATAGATCTTCTTCCTGGCTGCAGCCTGGCCTGCCCCAGCCATTGAGGCCCTTTGGAAGGTGAACCACTGGATGGGAGGTCTCTCTTCTTTATCTCTCCCTCTTTCTCTGTGATTCTGCCTTTTGGATAGATGAAATCAATCTTTAAAATTTTTTTTCACCTTTGACCAACTTTCACCTGGAAAACAGGTAGGAAAAATAGTTCAAGAAAGCAGGAGAATCCTGCTTTTAATTAAGCAGATTAAAACTATGAAAATGCTATAGTGGGATCCCATCAGAGAGGATATTTGGACAGTCCAGTTCATTTTAATCAACTTGCATGGTACAAACTTTCACAATCTGTCCCATGTCAACTTAGCACCCATGCATACCTTGTTCGTCCACATTTCATTTCCAAAAAAAGGACAATAGCAAAAACATACTTTCATTCCTATTGTAGCTGAACCATACTCTAATTTCGTTATCTTATCATTTTATGTTGAAATCTAAGATTAACACTTATTCAGCACGTCCTACGTTACCTCACGGAAAAAGGGAAAGAGGTATGAAAGAAGAAACTGAATTTTAAAAATATCTTTGAAAATATAAACATATGAAACCAAGGGAAATATTTATAACCCCTAAAAGACTGATTTTGGTTGCTGCTCTTGTGGTGATAACTAAGGTTTATAACTTTTATATCCTGCTTCCACTGCACCAGCTATATTCATTTTGTCCTAGGAATCCTCCTCAGCTGGTTCACTGACTGGGAGGAGGATTCAATCCTCATTCCTGAAGATGTTCGGCCATTCTCAGTGCCTCTCATATTAAATTGGGGTTTTGTAATAATGTAATGATAGGGCATATGATTATTCCCCACATATTATCCTAAATTTATTCTTTAATCTCATAAACTATTTTTTAAAGATTTTATTTATTTACTTGAAAGAATTACAAAGAGGCAGAGGCAGAGAGAGAGAGAGGAGAGAGAGGTCTTCCATCTGCTGGTTCACTCTCAGTTTGTCACAGTTTATATTATTCATCTCCATAATTTAATTAATTTATTTTAAATGTTAAGTAAAAATTGCATATATGGATGGTGTTAGACATGATGTTTTGATATAAATATACATTTCAAATCATGAAATCAAACTATTTCACATTGTATTATCTCAAAAACTTTCCATTATTTTTGTGGTGAGAACACAACACCTATTTTGTACAACATAGTGAGGATGGTTAATAAGACTGTATTGTATACGAAAAAATTTTAAGGCAGTAGATTATAGGTGCTGTTACCATAAATAAGTAAGCATGTGAGGTACAACACAGTTAAATCAGCTTGATTTAACTATTCCATAATGTACACATATTTCAAAACATCATAGTGAATGCCATAATCCTCCACAATTTTTATTGCTTAATTAAAAAGTATAAAGAATTATAAATCATGTTCTATCACTTGTATGAGATTGTAAATTCTCTGAGTTATCAAGCCTTATTTTTTTTAGAGTTGTATAGTGTTGCAAATATGTGTGCATGAGCCAAGAGTACATGAGAAATTTCTTTTGTATGGTGCTGGAGAAAGAGGAGTAAATCAGTCCTCAGCTGCTGCCTCTCTCCCTCCTTTGGCTTTATCATGATATGCCTCAGTCCCCTGGGTGTTTCTTGCTGTTTTGGCATTGACAGCTTAAGACCACAGCTTTACATTTAACCATCATGCCAAAAGCCTTATTTTCAGTCTCCAGTGTCTATTTCATCCTTTTTCAAATTGAGGAATAATGGACTATATCGTTAACTATATGAAAAAATTGTATGAACCGAAGTTTTCCAACTTCTTAAGTTTCCAACTTAAGAAGCTAAAGAATCTATTTTCAAAAGTGTAGCATTTTTTCAAAAATACTTTCTTTAATATGCTCATGTTGACCCTGAAACACTGAATCCAACTTCATGCTTTATCATGCTTTATGACTATTTTTTTCTTTTTTTTTAATTTACTTTTATGTGTTTGAAAGGCACAGTTTCAGAGAGAGGAGAGAGGGAGAGAGGGGTGGGGAGAGAGAGAGAGAGAATATTCATCCACTGGTTCACTTCCGAAATGGCCGCAACTAATACTGCTGGGCCAGGCCAAAGCTAAGAGCCAGGAGCTTCATCTGGGTCTCTTATGTTGTGGGTGATCCTGTACCTGTTGAGAAGTTGGCCTGTCTAGCTCATGCAGAAGGTTAGCCTGGATGCTGGCAGGCTTTGGGAACCCTGGGCACATTCCCCCCACCCCACCATCTGCCAATCAGGTAAACTGCTCCCGGGTGTGGCCAAGCCTATCAGGAAAGCTACCATAGGCTACCTGGCCTTCAAGCTGATTGGAGATGCATAGCGGCACCATTATTGGCTCTATCCTATAGAATTAGCATTGCCCTGAATTGGCTATGCCCCTTCTGCCTGCCCTTTGCCCTCTCTGCCTGCCCTTTAAAAGGTGTGCTTGATTGTTAATAAATGGACATGTTCCCCGAAACTTGTCTCTGGCGCTTCATCCCTCCATTCCCACAATGCACCGGCCTCACAGATCACGCCCACACTATGTGGATACAGAGGTGGCCCAAAGACTTGGGCCATCTTCTCTTGCTTTCCCAAGCACATGAGTAGGTATCTGAACTGGAAGTAGAGCAGCTGGTTTGAGAACAGGACCCACCTAGGGAACTGGTGCCCGTATGGGATGCTGGCTGTTGCAGGCGGTGGTTTTATCTGCTATACCACAAAGTCAGACTCAGAATGTTTTTTCTATAAGAAATCATCATCTACTTCTAAGGTAAATGTATGTTCAGAATGGGCTTGATTCTTTTTAAAAGGAAGCAAATAGAAACACACAAGAATAAAAATTAGCCAGTAATTAATTCCTAGAGTTTTACATATAGAATCTTAATACACAGAATCTCATCCATTTATAAAAATTTTCCAAGCATTGTGTTAAAAATATGTTAGAAATCTCTTTTAAAGAATTTGCTGTAAATGTGTTTCTTTAAAAGTTTTTTGTAAAGAAAATACTGTAGGGACCGGGCGCTGTGGTGCAACAGGTTAACGCCCTGGCCTGAAGCACTGACATACCACATGGGCGCCAGTTTGAGACCCGGCTGCTCCACTTCCAATCCAGCTCACTGCTATGGCCTGGGAAGGCAATGCAAGATGGCCCAAGTCCTTGGGGCCCCTGTGCCCACATAGGAGACCTGGAAGAAGCTCCTGGCTACTGGCTTTGGATTGGCGCAGCTCTGGCTGTTGTGGCCAACTGGGGAGTGAACCAGTGGATGGAAGATCTCTCTCTCTCTCTCTGCCACTCCTCTCTGTGTAACTCTGACTTTCAAATAAATAAATAAACTTTAAAAAAAAAAGAAAATACGGTAGAAATTCAATACAACTGGAATGACAGAGATGCACTTATGCCTATTACTGAATTATAATGTTTACCTTTTGAAACTTTATGCATATAGTTTTTCCAAATTGAAAACAAATAACTTTAGCAAATTTGTTAAATCATTAGAGGAGTAAAATAATACTTTTATGTTGTTCATTGAAGTGAAACAATTAAAATCACCCTGAAAAAAAGAGTACTTAATATAGATTGCTTCTATAATATTCAAATATATTACCAGATGGATTATCCTGGACATAATAACTAAGTTATTTACAATATGTTCAATGACCTTATTAGATTTATATGAAAAGACTAGATCCTTCATTTCCAGAGAATTTTGCAGAAATTAAAGATACACCAGAGAAAAGGATTGATAATGAGTACAGAGTTGGAAGTGGAATCTGTGAGAAAGATGAAAACAGTTTGTGCTATTTCCTGTGGATGTAGGAGGATTCCTTGTATATGAAGAGTCATTTCCAACAGGAATATCAACAGCTGTGTTCAATCGGAGTTGCATTTCTAATAAGAAAACAGATTGATTAATATTATAGTGAGTGATATATGCTATAGAAATCAGAACAGAAATTCCTGGGTAACTGAGAAAGTTAATAAATTCCTATAAACTAAGAAAGACGAAATATGGTCAGTGATGCATTGGTGGTCCTGGTTAGGAGATAGGAAGTGACTTAGAAAACAAACAATTAATTAAAACATCGAGTATGAATTCTTCAGCATTAATCACCATTCCTGTTTTTCTTATTGTTTGTTGTTTTTATTTTGCATTTTTAGGCTTAAAGCCATCTTAAAATTTCATGTATCCTGCTAAATCACTTAGGCATTTTTGTCTTGAGTAATGGATCATTCATTCATTCAAGTTTTTCCCAGTTGGTAATCAAATTGCACAGTATTCTTCTCTAAACAAATCCATCTTTTTGATGAATACTCATGCTAAAAGTTCTGACAGAGTAGTCCAGCTATTAACAAATTATCCCAGTCAGTCGAAATTGAAGCATATTGCAAATTCCAACGAAAGAAATATCTAAGCAAAATAAAACTTGAAAATGAAAAGTAGCAATGATACAGGGGTTACATTTTGGTTAGAATAAATAAATAGTCTTGAATGAATGGATGGATGAATGAAAACATGAGTGAAATTGTGT
The DNA here is from genome assembly GCF_964237555.1 of Oryctolagus cuniculus. Taxonomy (NCBI): domain Eukaryota; kingdom Metazoa; phylum Chordata; class Mammalia; order Lagomorpha; family Leporidae; genus Oryctolagus; species Oryctolagus cuniculus. Next base: position 28,030,221 of record NC_091432.1, on the reverse strand, counting down.
TTTGTATGACATCATGTAAATTCACTCCTAACTATGAATAGAATGAATGTTAGACCATAACATTTTATCATTCCAAAGCAGGAATGATTTCACTTGTAGAAACTGAAAATTAAACTCAAAGAATTGCAATGGTTCTTTTTCAATGGGAAGGGCAAGTGAGAAATGAGGTTAAGCAATGACTGTGATGAGCTATTTAAGCAATAGAGTTACAGCTGTCTGATTTTTTAAATAGCCTAGAAAATATAAAATATCAACATCTGATGTCTTCGCTTGTTCTCAGCCTTATTGTCCACACATCAATCTGTGGTCTTTCAAGCAGCTCCAGCCGAATCACAGGGTCTTGTCAGTTTCCCAGCCCTCCCCATTTCCTGATCGGTCAGCAGCACTGGGAGAAAGCAGCACCAGTCTGAACGTTTTTCTGCACCTTGTACTCTACATCCACATTTTGACATCAGCTCTTGCCTTTTGCGTGGTTTCTTTCTATCCATTACAAACACTGAAAAAAGCCTTTAGAGAAATAAAGTTTTGTTGGAAGTGAAGGGGACCAATTATGTGAATGGTTCTACAGAAGTTGGCAAAGAAAGATTCTATTACAGAAGGAATGATCATGAAATACCAAGCAGCTGTTGAGAAAAAAGTCCAAATAAATGATAGAGGCATTAAGTGAAACAATACAAATAAAAACAATGAGATTTCAATTTGTAAATAACTCAGCTAAATCGTGGGGTTATAAATTGGGAAAGTAGCCAAACATTATGTTCTACTTGGGGAACTATTTATGTTTGTTTATTCTCAACATTGATACAAAAATACAATTCTAAGTATATTTATTAGAAAGCAACTGTGACTTGAAACTTAAACCAGGAAGTTCCTAGACAAACAGTGATTTGCAAAAATTTAATTTCAGGTAAAATGATGGGATTAAAAGTCATATTCAATTCTTTTCTTTAAATATTTATTTTATCTATTTGACAGGCAGAGTTAGAGAGAAAGAGAGAGAGAGAGAGAGAGAAAGATTGAGATTCCATCTGCTGGTTCACTCCCAAAAATCGCTGGAATGGCCAGGGCTGGACCAGGCCAACGCCAGGAGCCAAGAGCTTCCTCTGGATCTTCCACATGGATGCAGTGGCCCAAGGAGTTTGGCTATTTTCTGCTGCTTTCCCAGGAGCATTAGAGGGAGCTGGAACAGAAGTGGAGCAGCTGAGGCTCTACCCAGCACCCATATGGGATTCCGGCATTGCAGGTCGCAGCTTAACCTCTTATGCCATAATACCAGCTTTGCTGCTCAATTATTTAGATTTGTAGTTCACACTGCATGGTACCCAGGCCATAAGCATCAGCATCATCTGCAAACGTTGTGTTCTACCCTACACCTCCTAAATTGGAAACTCAAGAGTTGGGATCCAGCAATCTTTAAACAAACAAAGAAACAAGGATAAAAAAAAAAAAAAGCCTCCACTTGGGGGAAGCTGTTTGAGCAGTTAAGCTGCTGCCTGAGACTCTCACATCCCATGTTGAGGTGACTGGGTCACCAGTCCTGGGAGGCAGCAAGTGACGGTTCCAGGAGTTAGGTCCCTGCTGCCCACAAGGAAGACTTAGATTGAATTCCTGGTTTTTTGCTTAGCTCAGGTCCAGTCCTGATTGTTGCAGGCATTTGGGGAATGAACAAGCAGATTGGAGATCTCTCTCTCTCTCTCCCTCTTTTTCTCCCCTCTACCCCTTGCTCTTTTCACACTGTCTGTATATCTTTCAAATAAGTAAATAAATTGTTGTTTACATCTTCCACTTTATTCTGCTATCTGCTAACATCTGAGAATCAGTATTCTCAGTATGAAATTTCATTCTACATTCCCATAAGACATTTTTGCTCTCTCAGAATACCTAGTATTTTTATAAGTTCCCTGACAATATGAAAGTAGCAGGAAATGTGGCCTTTCTTAATGTTTTATGTGATTGTTGAAAATAAATTTATTTTCCATTCCTTGTATGTTACCCATTTTATTAATGAAAGAGCTAGGTAATAGAAAAATACATGGGCTTAGTAGGTTTTCACAACAAGATTAAATTTAATCTCTGCCTTATCCCAAGTGTGTATATGTGTGCTATCTAGTAGACCAATTAATTGATTGATTTTATTCTTTAGTATATATTTTAGGATGCACTACATTTTGGACACATTTTAGCTGATATAAATACACTTTATAAGAATGTTAGCTCTTTTACTGTGCTTCATAGAGTTTTGGCGCATTTGTTTGCTCCAGGTATTGTTGCCATCACTTGCTGGCTAGTGTTACCTGACAGCTTGTCACACTGGATTTGGATACAATGTCTCAGACTGCCTTTCCTGGGACTTGTTTGGTGTATTTGGGATTATGCCCTGCCATTCTAGCTCATAAATAGATTTCAAAATATTGGGGAGTTTATGTACCTCGAGCAAGCCTTGGTACCATAGGGGAAATGACTGTTGCATAAGCATGCCTTTGTTCTGTATTTTACATGGCAATTCCGAGTATATTCCCAAGTTTTTCCTCAAAGATTGACTAGTCTCAATTACCAACAGCAAGTAGCAACTCAATCAAGCAAGCCTTATTTAGCTCAACCATAGGACCTTTAATTCACTTTCCTTTTGTGTGTGTTACATTTCTGTAGATCATTTCCCAAAATCAATATCTACTGGTTGAGGTGGGTATGTCTTTTAGTGCCTAAGATGCCCACATTCTCTATGGGAGGGCATGGGTTTCATTGTTGTCTTGGACTGTTGATTCCAGCTTCCTGTTGATGCAGACCCTAAGAAGCAGCACTGATGATTCAGGTAATTGAGTTCCTGCCATAGGTATGGGAGACCTGAACTGCATTCCTAGCCCTGACTAGACACAACCCCACTTAGTGCAGACATTTAGGTAGTCAACCATTGGATGAGGGCTCCTTTTCTATCTGTCATTTCTCTCTTTTTCTCTGACTCATGAATTAAACACACACACACATTTACACACACTGCTGGAATGGCAAAAACTGCTTTCGTATAAATATATTCCTAAATTACATCTAGAGATTTGATCTCAATAAGATTTAGGCAACTGACTAAAAACCTAACACCCAAATCATTTTGCTAGTTACAAGTTCTTTGAAAAAAATTAATTATGGTGATGTGACAGATAATGATTTGCATGAAGAGGACTTTTCTAGCATAATCTTTAATCCAGCCTTAAGGTACAACAGAACTATCTGGAGAAATAATAGACACACAGATTCCTGTTTCCACGTTGGACTTTGGACATCCAGAAGGAGTCCGTCCTGAGTTCCTACCTTTCTAACAAGTTTTCATGTGATGTTGATGCTGGTGGTTCACAGACCATACATTGAAAACTACCGTATTAGAGGGAGAGTCTCTGAGACATTACTGAGATCTGAAGCATGACAAGGAGCTAGAAATACGAAAACACAAAGAAGAGAATCCCAGGCTAACAGATGGGTTATATTGAAAAGTTCAAGAAAGAAAGAAGGGATAATTAGCTCTACCTTGGGTGTAGTAAGTTGGGTATTTGCTTAGAAATTTGAGAATGAAGATGGAGAGAAGCTGGTGGGAAAATGGAATATATTTGTTAGGTAGGTGAAGTACAAAACAAGTAGAGCAATGAAGGCCATAAAGAATCATGTTGGTAATGTTAGGGAACATGTAATGTGGGTTATGATCCATATAATGTAATATTCTATAGAAAATAATGGCAATTATTGATTTTCTTTATGTAAATCTAAATAATGTTTAAAAGTTTTAATAAGAGCTTTGCAATGTTTCTTTTCTATGCTAACCATCTACTTACTTACCTAAGTTCAAAAGGCATCTGTCTTCCCTATACACAAATTTTAATTTGAATAATTACATTTTTAATTATTACCATGCTGGAAATATGCTTCTCATAAGCAAGTTATTCTACTTAGCAAGACCTCTACCTGCAAAAGACAATCCTTCACATAAATTGATAATTGTAATAATATATTTCTAGCCCATAAAAGTAAAGTACATTCCTTGAACACAGATTATGTGCTCTAAATAGCATTTCCTATTCAGTGTTAAAAGGCTTCTTGAGGAAATAGCACATCTTGGCTTTGGGACAAGATATATCCACGATGAGCCCAAAATATCTTGTCTCATCAGATAGCAAGGATGCTTGCAAAGATAATGAAGGTCAGATCAAAAGAATTCAAATGTGATAATGCGAACATAGATTAATAGCAATAATTGCAATTAATTATGACAGATAAATCATATAGTCAGGTATCTGATCTTAAATTAGATGCATGCATTATGCAGCATTATTGAAATTAAGTCTTGGTGTTTCTTTCTGCATGTCCTCAAAGTAGTCTTGAAATCTTACATGCTAAATTTGTTTTGAAGATTTTGTTTCATGTGTAACTACTGTACACCATATGTCTCGCCTGTAAGCTGAGCATTTTCTGTATTTTGGTGGCCATAACCTGTTTTTGAGATCAGTACTCTCATCTGACTCTGGGGCAATATGAGTCTGGGATAATATATAAAGGAAACAAGTCAAAATCTCCCATTTTCTATGTTTTCTCTCTGAAGATGAACACACCAGTGCATCTAATCTGAGAACCTGATATAAATAGCTTACTGAAATAATAAAAATTCACAATTATTTTTATCTCCTACCACCAATGTACAGAAAAAAAGGTTCATAATTACAATGGCAAAGAGTTAACTTCAGAAAATAAATATTACATTTTCTTCAACATTATTCTGTGACTGGGCTTATGTTTAAGCATTCCTACTACTACTTGTATGTTTATCTACCACCTATTCTGATGACATACAATAGGAAATAAAAGCACCTCAAAAAGGAAATGAAATTATACTGAAATTGTTAGAATGAAAAGGCTTTTAAAAGTACTAAAGTGCAATCACATTATACTAAATATTTAACAAAATCTGAAAGCAAATACTTCAAAAAGAACACACATTTGAGATAAAAATTTATCAAAATCTGCAAGTATCTTTTTCCCTGTCATCATTATATTTGAGTTGACAAAAATATAAAACCTGAAAATGAATTAGATGAAAATGGTATCTCCTTGTCCTTCCATTGGATACTAGTAATTATCATCTCCTACTTTATTTATCTCTGTCTTTCTTCACTTCCACAAAATCATTAACCCTATATTTTTAAATGCTTTTTCTGAATTTCTCTGGAAGAAGGACCCTCCTCATATTGTACATGTTCTTTTGTTGAAGCCAAGTTTAGCAACAAAATATGAAAATGAAGTAGCAGATAATCAAAGCCAAGACAGTGGCAGAATTCTGTATCCAACCTCTGCATAAGTGATGCACTGAGAACAACAAATATGTTCCACCATGGTATAGGACAATTAAAACTCCTTCTTGCATGATTCAGAAGACCAGACATGTGTATGTTTGACTATCAAAATTTATCAGACCTAGATTTCTTGCAAACCATACATTACATAGGAATTAGAGACAATACTGAGCAAAGAAAACTTGGTTATCTTAATGTAACTGGTCCCAAATCAAGGCTGAGCTTAGAGGCCCTGGCATTTTAGCCACCACAGTCCTTCAGTGCAACCACATTTTTCTCTTGCTGTTTGGCTGTGTGGGCAATGAAGGTGTTATGGACTGACTTACATCCCCTTAAGCTTATATGTTGAAATCCTAACCCCAGAACATCAGAATGTGGTTTTATTTGGAGACCGAGCCCTTACAGAGGTGATGGAGATAACATGAATTCATTAGGCTGGACCCGTAATTCAGTGTGAATGGGATTCTCCCAGATGGAAGAGATGGAATGCACAGACATCTAGGAAAAGGACAACTAGTAGCCAAGAAGAGATAATACTGATGCTTTCACCCCTCAAGTCATCCTGCTTAGCAGCTAATATTGGATCTTAACCAGTAGAATGATGCAACAATGATTTTCTGTTGTATAGGCCATCAGGGCTATGCTACTTTGTTGAGGCAAAGCTAATACAAAGAGTGAAATGATTGAAGCAAACTAACACCAAAAGTAGAAGTAAAAATATGGCACCTGTAGGTACTATTGGTCTCAAATGAAATTACCCATATTTTTATGCTGACAAATAAATGACAAACAGGTTAATAATACAAGCTTCCAGCACCAAAATAGAGATAAACTTTTCATAATTTCAGAAGTGATAGCATAACTAGACAAAACATAACATTTTCTTATTCTAAAATATTGTGTCTATAACTATGCTATTCAGTACTTTTATTTATGTAATCCATTTTGAGACCCATTTTCTGTCAATTACCAAAATGAATGTTCTGACTGAGACATACCATTTCTGAGAGTAATTATTTTGTTCTCCCAATTGTCTAGATTTTTTTTTTTTTTTGCTTGGGACACTCTACAATAAATTAATTCATATCTCAGGACTTAAGTGGGAAATACTTTATAAAACTTGACAAAATAACATTTTTCTTTCTTGGTAATTTCAAGAAAAATCCAACAAAATGAAGGATACATGCAGGATGGAAAGTCAGAAGCTTGATCTCACACAATTGCTCTGCTTTGTTTCGATAACTCAATTGCTCTATAATTCCCTTGATAGCCAAATGTTGTTGTTTTCTTGCCTAGCCCCTTTATGAAACATTCACTTAGTGCCTGCACACTTGATTGTTTCAACCCTCCACCTTCCTTTCTCTCAACCCTTTGCTTAACTCCATTACAAAGCAAAATCGCTGCTGACTCTGGTGATAAATCACCATATTACAACCATCAGGGCATTTAATTTGCGACTAAAATCAATTGGGACTTGCTGATGCCCAAAAGTAATATATTGTCAGTTTAAAAAAAAAAACCCTGGATATTACACTTCACTGCAAGATGGACCGTCAGTCACCTTGATGACCAAGCAGCAATTTATGGTTTGTAAGAGCGAAATAGACAAATTGTAAGAAAAATGCACTATGACTTTAACATCGACGTCTGTAGGGCTCAGCTGGAATAAAAAAAAATCAAATGGCTTTGTAGAAAAATGGACAGATATATGGTGATGTTGAAGCCTTTGACACAAATTAGTGTTTCTGTTGGAGTTGGGTAAAGATCTGTAATTAGCAAAAGTTGATTTTATCAAACATTAACAGGCTATAGATGATTAGCTGATCCTTCTAGTTATTCACCAATTATTGGCAAATCTAATAACATGGAAGGGAATGCTATTATTTCCATTTATTTGAGAAGCGGAGTGACAGAGAAAGAGAAGGAACAGGAAGAGGGAGACAGAGAAAGAGAAAGAGATAGAGATAGAAAAAGAGAGAGAGAGAGAGAGAGAGAGACAGAGAGAGAGAAAGGCCTTCCAGCTTCTGGTTCACTCCTCAATTGGCTGTAATGTCTGAAGCAGTGCCAATCTGATGCCAGTAGCCAGGAGCTTCTTCTGGGTCTCCCACACGGATGCTGGGGCCCAAGGACTTGGACCATCTTCTACTGCTTTCCAAGGCCAAAGCAGAGAGCTGGATCAGAAGAGGAGCCCATATAGGATGCCAGCACTGCAGGCAGCAGCTTTACTCACTATGCCACAGTGCCAGCCCCGACACTATTTATTTTCTGTTTGTTCACTCCACATATTGTCTACTTCATATCATTTGACCTACATGTCATGTAATATATTATTAAGGTCATGTTTATCATTTGATTTGAGCTTTAGTGTTAAAAGATTTTGCAATGTTAGCTATTTAGAGAAAACTTGCACGTTGAACACAGGTACCCTTTTCTCCCTAGCTGGGCTGTTAACTCCTTGGACTTAGGCGACAGTACATAGTTAGTGGAGCTGATGATGATTGCCAATAGACAAAATTCAGTAAATGGCTCTCATCTGCCAGTGACAATGCAACTGTCACAAACAATGGAAATTCTATTGTCTTTTAATGTGATGAGGTTTACACAGTTGGAAATTTTTGCAACTAAACAAGTTTGGAATCATATTAACCATGAATATAACTGATTATTTAAATGATTTGAGCTCACGAACTAATTGATTTATTGTATCCACAAAAAACAAAAACAACATTATGTTCATCAAGATACTGCACCCTGACATCAGAAAGCTAACATGTTAGTGAGATGGATTGAGACATAGATTAGTTAAAATTAAAATCGTAAGGGGCCTGTGATACCAGCATCCCATATCGGTACCAGTTCACATTCCAGACGCTCCACTTCTGATTAGCTCCCTGCCAGTGACCTAAGAGAGCAGCTGAAGAAGGACCAGGTGTTTAGGCCTCTGGCACCCACTTGAAAGCCCTGGATGAAGCTCCTGGCTCCCGGCTTCCACCTCGTGATTTGTTGCCTGTTGTGGCCATCCGATGGATGAGCCTGAAGATGGAGGATTTTTCTTCATCTCTCCCTCTCTCTGTAACTTTGACTTTCAAAATAAACAAATGAAGCTTTTAACAAATTATAATTTTAAAATATGTTAAGTGTTACACAATTCTTATGTTTTTATGTAAATAGGTAATGAATGAGTAGGAGAAGAATGAAGCCATTTTAAATGGTGTAATCAGGAAATCAGAAGCCTTGTTGATTAGTTGAGATCTGAACAGTGAGAAAAAGCCTTCAAGATAATAATCTTAAAGAGAGGATTATAGTAAAGGAATAAGAAGCACAAACATTTTAGGAAGCAATAACCTTGGCACATTTTAGAATCAAATAAGGCTAATGTTACTAGGGTATAATGAAGGTGAGGTTAAGTCAGAAAGTATATTTGAGACCAAATCACTTAAGGCTTTAAAGTCAAGGTTCAAAATTTGGAACTTCTTTTTTAAAAATATTTATTTATTTGAAAGGCAAAGTTACATAGAAGCAGAGGCAGAGAGAGAGAGAGAGAAAGTCTTCCATCTGCTGGTTCAAACTCCAGATGGCTGGGCCCATCCAAAACCAGGAGCCAGGAGCTTCTTCTGGGGTCTCCCACGCCGGTGCAGGGGTCCAAGGACTTGGGCCATCTTCTACTGCTTTCCCAGGCCATAGCAGAGAGCTGTATCGGAAGTGGAACAGCCAGGACTTGAATTGCCTCCCATATGGGATGCCAACAATGCAGGCAGTGGCCTCACCTGCTATGCCACAGCGCCAGCCCCTGAAACTTCTTATAAGTGCTATGAGAAAGCATTAAAATGATTTACAACAGTGATGACATGTACTAATGCATTTATTTTAGTATCCCTTTGACTGTTGTATAAAGAATAGGCTAAATTCAACATAGTATAAAAGCAAGGAAAGAGTGGATGCTATGTGATAACCCTTCAGATTCAAATGTTAGTTAGCTCTATAGTGTATATATACTTCAAAATCTCATGTCACAAACTATTTTTAAAGATTTTTTTATTTATTTGAAAGACAAAGTTACAGAGAGAGGTAGAGACAGAGAGAGAGAGGTTTTCCATCCACTGGTTCACTCCCCAGATGACTACAAGGGACAGAGCTGAAGTGATCCAAAGCCAGGAGCCAGGAGCTTCTTCCAGGTCTTCCAAATAGGTTCAGGGGCCCACTGACTTGGGCCATCTTCCACTGCTATTCCAGGCCATAGCAGAGAGCTGGATCAGAAGTGGAGCAGCCAGGACTTGAACTAGAGTCCATATGGGATGCTGGCACTGCAGGCTAGTGCTTTAACCTACTGTACCACAGCACTGGCCCCAATGTTATACATTATTAATATGCACAATTTTATCTGTCAAATTAAAAAAAATAAAAAGTAAAAAAAAAGAATGTACTAATTGATTATACTAGTTTTAATGAGGGATGTTAGTACATTGGTTCTATGAAGTTGCTGATATAACTTGTGATTTTAAGATTTGAAACATGTTTGAAACACAGCAAAGAAGAACAAGGTTGTAGATTTTTGGGAAATGCATGATTTTGGGTTGCCTTTAGCAAACAAGAATGTGCAGTTGTTGGGACAATTAAGCAGATGAGAGAGAGGTTTCTGCAGGGAAAAGGATGGGGATTATTAGTCAACATTTTCATTTCAACTAAATTATCTTTTAAGATAATATATTGGATATTGAAGGGGAGCCCCGCAAAGGTAGGAGAACAAATGATTGCAGACCATAACAAGGACTCAGAAAATGAATGCATAAATGGGAAATATTATCACACCAAAAGAAATAATTGAGATGAATAAAGGAAAACCAATAAAATTTGAGAGTACAGACAGAAGAGGAGAAGCTCTCAAAGAAAAGCAAGAGATAATGAGCTGAAAGCATGAAGAAAACGAGAGGAATGGGAAAAAGAGGAGAGGAAGGTGCTACTACTGAAGACTACAGAGGCATGACAAGGACAACTTGCAAATGACAACTCAAATAGAATGAAGGCAGGAAAACTGGTTATATGTCAAGAGAGATTTTTGGTGATATGCATAAATTGTGGATGAATAACAATCTGAACGAGTTATGTTCAAATTAAATGAACTCAACTATGAAAAAATGATTACTATAACTAATGCTATGTAACAAATCGGCTCTGAAATTACTAGGATAACACAATCATTTATCACATTCATGAAATCTGTGGGTCAGGAATTCAGGAAAGGCTCATCTGAGCAATTCTTCCTTGGGGTCTTCCATGCGGATGCAGTCATCATTTGCTGGGCCTCTAGTTGTCTAAAAGCCTGGTGGGAATGGGAAATCTGTTTCTAGGATGAATCAATCCCATTTATGTCAAGTTGGCATTGGCTCTAGCCAACAGCTGTAGCTCCTTTGCTTGTGGTCCTTGCCTTGGGAGTGCTTAAGTATTCCCGTGCCACCCTAGGTGGGGTGGCTGCTCCCTGAGCAAGAGATTTATGAGATCAGAGAAGAAGCAGAATCTTCAGAAGTCACATTATGTCTTCCGCCATTGTCTACTGGTCATAATAGTCTGTCCTATTACCTAATAGGCCAGGTCCAATTTACTCACAGAAGTGAATAAATGCCAAGAAGTATTGATTACTGAGGTTAATGTTTGTGGCAACAGTTACAGTCATGTAATATTTTAAATTATTAAGTACATTGTCCGAAGGTATAGTGGGCGTGCAGGAAATCATAGTGACTGCAGTTCGCCGAATCCAAAGTTAAAGGCGTATGTCTCCAGACTGCTTTGTCTGCCTATGATATCAGAGATAAATCACATGTATGGGGGCCCCCAGGCTAACTGTCATTAATGATCAGATGGCTTCAAGTTTGAAGGTTCACATAACCAACTTTAAGTTTGTCAACGCATCAAAATGACTCCTAGAACTCAAGAAAATGCTATATTTATGATTACAGTTTTAGTATAGCCAATAACTACAAATCATAACCAGTCAATGGAAGAGACATATAGGCCAAAATATGGAGTGTTTCAAAATAGAAGTGCTTCAAATTCGAAGTTCCCGTGTTCTGAGGGGCATGCTACATCCTAGCGTCAACAAGCAATACTACCCAGAGGATTGTCCATAAGGAAGCTCACCAGCACTTCAGCATCCAGACTTTTTATTTAGACTTCATTGTTCAGGCATGATTGATTGTTATTGTACATTTGATTGAATTTAGTCTCCAGGTCCCATACCCAATCCTGAAAATCAAGCTGACTTCACACGGCCCCACACCCCAGTTCTATAATCGTATGTTTGTTTTTCTGGGTGTGTAATCAGATTGTGAAACTGTTAGCATAAATAATTGTATGTGGTCATTTCTCACTTTTAATATATTCTAAAATTTCACATCTCAGTCGCTGCAATACATGCAACTTTTATTCAACATCAACCATATGTTTATGAATAAAAATTCACATCCTAAATGTGTCTACCACACTGGCCTTGTCCCAGAAGTGTCTTGTTGTATAAGTTGTGCATGTTCTCTTTAGGTTTTTCACTCACTCCTCTTCTTGCATTTACGATGCCCTCTAGACCACCAAGTGTCCTCATGTCTTTTTATTTTTTTTGGATGTTTGAGTAAGCTCAGACATAGTAGATTGCAAAGAACTTCATGGACTCAGACTTCCTAATTTATTGTGATTTAAGGAAAAATGCAAATTTTAGCTATTTGTGAAAAATAATCCTCAGTAAAGTCAACCAGATTTCAAGGCAAGCTGGAACAACTGAATAACATAGACATGGGATAACTTTGATAACATATCTAATTAATAGTAACAATAGTATTCACCTTTGGCCATTGTTACTTTTAACTAGCCCTGCAAGGTAGTGGACAAGTTCTAAATGTAAGTTCAGCAGAAGATTATGCCCAAGTTAAGAAAGAAGACAAAATCTACTAGAATTTTCAGATTTTGTCGCTGTGCATTTGATGCAAACTGGATTCCAACCATTAAGGTGAAATATGTTTCATATTTTCTTCAGTTACAGTAATTGCATTTAAATAATCATGGATATTTTAAAAAGCCAATCTAGGATGAATTAGGTTAAAAATAGCTCCATTTCAACTCATAAACGCTATTAAAGAAGGTATGGAATTTTTCAGTTTCAAATCATTATAGAAATATACAGCAAGTGAAACATACATACATATCTGAAACTCACTAGTAATTGATTTTTATGGTTAATTTGTCTCTTGATTGCTTCTTTGTTAATATATAAAATATACAAATGTTTAATTATAGGAGTAGCATAGACTTGCATCCATGAAACTCAGATGCCCCTGATGTAGATATTTTCAAATTATAATAAGATTCATATTTTTCATTTTATTTAAATTAAAAATCATCATATGCCTTAGTTAATTTGCTTTTCTGACCTTATAAAATGCAGAAATAAATGCAATACCTAAAGTAAAATGTGTGTGTCATTATGTTCTAATCGCTTTGAACACTTTCTGAATTCTAAATGAAGAAACATAAACAAGATGGAAAAGTTCTTGGTAAAGGTAACTGTGGGAGTACAGTTGTTTTATTGTACCCCTCGACTTCTCTGTATTAAGGTATAAATCTTGCTCATACTACCCATTTACATATATAGTTTATTATTGTTCTGCCATCTAAGATACTTTACATAGTAAATATTTGTTTTATTTCTTTGTGAGTTTTTTCCTGTTTGCGGCAGATAGGAGACTCACTTGTTTTGAATTATGGTTTCATTTTTTTTGAACCATGGAAAATACTGTATTTATGTACACAGGAAGGCCAGCCCCAAGCCCCTCACAGAGGAAATTCTGTCCCAAAGAAAAATCTTAGGAGCAAATTCCTTTCTTCCTCAGCATTATCAGTGTGGCCCAGGCTGGAAGGCTGGGCTGCTTGTCTCTGGGCAACAGATCATACCCTTCAGCAAGAAAATGGAACTCCTGCAGAACGGAGCTCCAGTGGGAGTTAGACTGCGAGTGATGCTGGGACTTCTCTTTGGGTCCTATGGGTCGCCATGTTGAGAGCTGGGAACAGAATGGGGACTCAGTAGAGGGAACTCGAAGCAAGATAGTCATGGGTTCTTGGGAGCAGACACACGTGCGTGTAACAGGTCACAGGTTGCATGCTCTCCATGTGCTTGATGCCTCCATCAGCCATGCTTTCCCAGACAGTGGCCTCGTGTGCTGCACCTACATCTCTCCGCCGCTGTGGATCCAGAAATCAAGTGCTTCTCCAAACACAACCCCTGGCCTTGGCAGCAAGGCTAGGGCACAGCTGTCTGGGAAGCTGAGACACAGGACTACAAGAGTGGTTTGCTCCAATCAGATATCCTTGATTTTGTGGTACTTTTTTTAAAAAAAATAACAGGCTGGTGACAAGAATGATGGCTCAAGGTGACATGGTTTCAATTCTGTTAGGATCGTCAGTGAGGTGAATATTTTTAAAAAATATTAAAATGTCATAGAGTTTAGTCATTTTTACTGTGTACTAGTGTGGATTTTGAGGCAGATGTATTTGTCATGATATCACACCGAGAAAATTACTAAAGCCTTAGTTTTTCCATTTTTAAATCCTCAATGAATTGTAGACATTTTAAAAGGTAATCTTTTCCAAGGCCTTAGTCAGGGTCTAGCACATCACAGAATGTTAATAAATGCTACCTAATACTAGTTTGTGAAAGCAAGACTTGGAGACAAATACATTCAGCAAGGAAGAAAATTACTTGTGCATAAGTAATTTACAAGAGTCCAATTTCAGAGACAATGTTAGTCAAAATAAGGAAAAAAAATAGAAATCAGACAGGTAGGCAAGCAGGCAATCAACAGATGTTTAAACAAAAATGCAAAATGACCAAAATGTGGCATGTGTGTCTTCATTCTGTTCATGGGGGAAGCGTCAGCTTTCTCAGAAGAGTTGCATCTCCAACAATGTTGTTTCAGATATTAGTGCTGCTCCTTTAGACATATTTCTTTTTGCCAACAATCCAAGCTTGAAGAAAATTGTCAAGGAATTTGGGGAGTCAGAATTGGACAAAACTACACCTTGTGATTTTAGCTTATTTATTGGGCAAGCCGGCCTTTTTCCTCTTAAGGATGATCAGAAGCCAAGAATCATTCAGTTCAACTCAACCAGAATTTCTCTGCAGTAATGTAGGATTAGATCACCTCCTTCTTTTTAATTCCTGTGTTAATGTTCCCTGCTGCCAGAGTGATCATCATCATCTTTGATCTGGAAACCTATAAGTTACTTAGTTTGCTTTTTAATAATGGTATTCGGTTGTAGGGCTTTTTAAAAATTTAATTATTTTTTACTATTGTTGTTGGTTTTGCTTTGTTTTGTTTTGTAAGACATTTGTTTGTGGCTAAGAGTCTGCCCCTAAAGCATAGATTTGAATCAGCACATTTGCTTAGGGTTTTCTAATATAAAATTACTGATTTGACAGGTTTCTTGGACCAGAATTATTTACACAAATGTGAAGACGTTTTTTAACTTGAAGCTGTGCAGCTATCTCTATATACCTCTGTGATATACATCAATTCCTATGTGGAAATAATTTGGTAGCTGTTGTGTCATTCTGTGGATATGACATTGTACAGAGATATGATTGGGTCCTATTTAACCTGAAATATATTCATTTTCTTAAGAATAATACTTTTTATTAACTAAAAAAGATCAAGCCTCTATTTTGTAGGCAAGATTTTTTTTCAGATTGTATGCCTGATAACCAGAACAGTTCTTATAATGATGCTGAACTAATTATTAATCTGGAGAGTGCCCCAAATCCTCACCTGTGGGCATTCCAATTTGTATAAATTTAGGGAGCAAAAAATTACTGTGAGCCAGTAACATTCTCAGAAGCCCTAACAAAATAGTTCAAATGTAAGAGCTAGTCTAATAGGTTTTGGTTATGCATTAGGGTTCTGAGAGTAAAATATTCCATATTAAGACATATCAGAGTAAACAAGCTAAGAGCATTAGAATACATTGTTTAGAAATAAGAATGGTTGTAGGCACTGTAAACAGCAAACACAGTGAAATCAATACTTATTATCAATAATTGCATCTTATTATTTTTAAAAATAAAATAGTATCTGCAATGTATATTAAAACATGGTTTTGTGAGCATAGCAAAAATTACAAGTTAACCAGTTATTTTGGTGTCATAGGAAATCTATAGTATCTCATAAAATATACATTTATGTTTATCATAAGTACGTTATGCATATTAGCAGATCAGAATTTATTTTCTAAAGAAAAATCCCAAGTTCTTGTTTTACACACAAGGACATAGATACAACTGTTTTATTTCAGAGGAGATCCTATTAGGTATGATCAAGAGAGAGAAAAGTGTCAGAGGTAGAGTCAGGGAAGGCACAATAACTGCGTATCATCAAGGTCACTGTCACAGGCAAGAAGACCCAAATATCATCAGAGCCTCTGGGAAACACAGCATATCTCACAGAATGCTCAAAGGATAGGGGCCAGGGACATGCAATCATTACATTCTGTACTGTTGCTCTTGTAAAGTCATCAAGGGTCCTGACTCCTCAGTGTTCTGGGTTGCACTTGTGCCCAACTGCAGCAGGATCGCACAGTTCTGTATCTCGTGAGAATGTAACATGGACTTTTCAAAAGTATCTGCTACAAAAAGCATCTGCAACATGTTTCCAAAACCATCTGCTTCAGTGGTTTGAAATAAAAGAATGACCAGCCTTTGTAACTAAACATTTATGAATACACATATTAATTTTGCATTTTGTTCATTTTCTTGGAAGTGTTTAATGCATTTTTTTTCCTAATGTATCATGTGCAGACAACTACACAAAAAAGGAAATAAAACCTTTTCAGATAGGTACTTTTTCCTCAACGTCCTAAATTTGTATTTCATTGTGTTTTTTTTATATCCTGATGCCAAATTATTTACTTGACAAGATTACTCTCTTCTTTTCTCTTGATAAACAGCAGTCCAGCATGTGTATCTACTTATTAAACCTCTACCACCATCATATACAGTCTCTTCTATTTCTTTGAAAAACAAACATACACAATAATACAGCTTAAATTTATGCCAATGTAGGTAGTTTTCTTTGAGTCTTTTACCTGATGACCACTGTATAATACATAGAACACAGTTTTTCACATTAATTGTTGATATTTTATCATTTTATCATTTATGCCTTAAGTCAGGCTGTGTTGAAGGACATCGTTGTCCTCTAGGTCAGCTGCTTCCCTTTTTGTTATTCACAATGTCTTTCTTTCACTTGAAATCAAAAGCTTGTCAAAGACTTCAAAGAAGGAAGAAAATAAATACTATTAAAATTAATGGATTTAATCAATGCACATTAAACAGGTGGACATATTCACAATGTGCAATATTAGCATAATTTTGAAGAATAATTTGCTTCATGTAAATATCCATGCAAATTCAAAGTCATACTTGAAAGTTAACTGATTTTGTAGCAAACACATTTGCTATAAACAGTACTTCAGTCCAACACTATGGGTCACTTTTATTTAGACTGATTGCTCATAAGGTGGATAAGCATTCCTTAAATCTGGATAAATATGATGTGAAAATACACACACACACACACACACACACAGAGCTAGGTGCTTGATTCCTTCTTTTAGCTCTTTTCAGATTCCTCACGGAGTCCAGAACAAAGGACAAATTCAACAAGACCACACAGAAATATCCTTGATATGGTCAGTTCTTTCTGTTTTCAGCCTTATTAAGATATAGTTGACAAATAAAAAAAATACATGTTAAAGTATACAATTGTGGGGGCGGAGCCAAGATGGGGGAATAGTGAGGGCGCGCACTGATAGTCCGGGAAAATTTAGTTTAATAACAGCGGAGTTACGGTAGCCTCAGAAAAAGGATCAGGAAAAAATTGCAGAGGAAATTCTTCCGGAGCTATTCGCTGTGACTCAAAGGACCTACTGGGAGAACAGGGTCGCCCACCACATGGAAGCCGAACCGCGGGAGCCCCAGAGTCTGAGCACCAGTGCGGGAAGGGGAGTCTATGTGACAAAGACACCAGCGGGGAGAGGAGGGACGCCCAGGGCTCCAAGTCCACACATCAGCACTGGAAGCGGAGGTGAGCTCAGTAACCGGAGACATTGGCGGGGAAACGGCAGACAGAATTTTAGAGGGACGTGGGTTTTGAAGCGGAAAGTCCAAAACACAGACTACAGGAGAGAAGGAAAAATAAATAAATAAATAAATAAAAAGGTGGGGGCATACTGGTACAGACAAGTTCCACTCTCTGCAAACCTTGCAAAGGCTAGCAAGAGACAAAGAGCTGGGATATACATAATAAAAGGGGAGAGTTAAGGCTACAATTCAGTAGCCTAGGCAACCCAGTGGGAGTCCACAGGAGAAACCCAGCCTGCACAGACTCTTTGGGTAGAAGCCAGAGGAAGCTAAATACCATCCATTCTGCTCAGCCTTGCAGTATTACTTACCTCCTGAACAAAAAATAAAATAAAATAAAATAAAATAAATGAATACATAAATAAATAAATAAAGTGAGATTTAACACGCATAACCTGAGGGTGTCACCTTTGCACACCTGTAACCCTGAAGAACCAAGCAGAGCTCTCAGGCCACACTCATCTCAAGCCTCCAAGGCTCCTCCAACAGCAGGCAGTCCACTTAACACTGACATAGTAAAAAAAAAAAAAAACCTCACAGTGAGGGAAACAGAATTAACCATGCCAAGCAATAAACACAGAAATCGAGGGAACAAGATCAACGATGACACTATGACGCCTCCAAATAAACAAAACACCCCAAGCCAAGATTATGAAGATGATGAGATAGAAGAAATGCAGGATATGGATTTCAAAAAATTTATGATAAGGCCAGCGCCGCGGCTCACTAGGCTAATCCTCCGCCTAGCGGCGCCTACACACGGGTTCTAGTCCCGGTTGGGGCGCTGGATTCTGTCCCGGTTGCCCCTCTTCCAGGCCAGCTCTCTGCTGTGGCCAGGGAGTGCAGTGGAGGATGGCCCAAGTCCTTGGGCCCTGCACCCCATGGGAGACCAGGAAAAGCACCTGGCTCCTGGCTCCTGCCATCGGATCAGCGTGGTGCGCTGGCCGCAGCACGCCGGCTGCGGCGGCCATTGGAGGGTGAACCAACGGCAAAGGAAGACCTTTCTCTCTGTCTCTCTCTCTCACTGTCCACTCTGCCTGTCAAAAAAAAAAAATTATGATAAGAACATTTAGAAGTTTTCAAAAGCAAATCCTTGATCTACAGAAATCCTTATTGGACAGGATTGAAAATCTCTCTCGTGAAAATGAAATTTTAAGGAAGAATCAAAATGAAACGCAGAAACTAGTAGAGCAGGAAAGTGTGATAGTGAAGAGAAATCAAAATGAAATGAAGAGCTCAATAGATCAAATGACTAACACATTAGAGAGCCTTACAAACAGAATGGGTGAAGCAGAAGAGAGAATATCAGACTTAGAAGACAGAGAACAGGAAAGGATACAGTCAAACCAAAGAAAGAAGAGGAAATTAGAAATCTAAAAAATATTGTTGGGAATCTACAGGATACTATTAAAAAAAAACAACATTCGGGTTCTAGGAGTTCCTGAAGGCATGGAGAGAGAGAAAGGATTAAAAGGCCTTTTTAGTGAGATACTAGCAGAGAACTTTCCGGGTCTGGAGAAGGACAGAGACATCCTAGTACAGGAAGCTCATAGAACCCCCAGTAAACATGACCAAAAGAGATCCTCACCACGACACGTTGTAATTAAACTCACCACAGTGAAACATAAAGAAAAGATCCTAAAATGTGCAAGAGAGAAATGTCAGATTACTCTCAGAGGATCTCCAATCAGACTCACAGCAGACTTCTCATCAGAAACACTACAGGCTAGGAGGGAATGGCGAGACATAGCACAGGTGTTAAGAGAGAAAAATTGCCAGCCCAGAATATTATATCCTGCTAAGCTCTCATTTGTGAATGAAGGTGAAATAAAGACCTTTCATAGCAAACAGAAATTGAAAGACTTTGTGGCCACTCGTCCGGCCCTCCAAAGATACTTAAAGATGTGCTACACTCAGAAACACAGAAACACGGCCATCAATATGAAAGAAGGGAAAGGAAAAACACCTACCAGTAAAAGAGCATGGGAAGCTCAAAGCATATACTAGAAAATATCTCCGGGAAAATGGCAGGGCAAAGTCACTATGTATCAATAGTCACATTAAATGTGAATGGCCTGAACTGTCCAGTTAAAAGACACAGACTGGCTGACTGGCTTAAGGAACAACACCCAACTATTTGTTGCCTACAAGGAACACATCGCTCTAACAAAGAGGCATGCAGACTGAAAGTGAAAGGTTGGAAAAAGATATTCCATGCCAACAAAAACAAAAAAAAAGCAGGTGTAGCCATATTAATATCAGACAAAATAAACTTTAATACAAAAACTGTTAAGAGAGACAAAGAGGGGCACTATATAATGATTAAGTGTTCAATTCAACAGGAAGATGTAACTATTATAAATGTATATGCACCTAATTACAGGGCACCGGTCTATTTAAAAGATATGTTAAGGGACTTAAAGGGAGACTTAGACTCCAATACAATAGTACTGGGGGACTTCAATACTCCACTCTCAGAAATAGATAGATCATCCAGACAGAAGATCAACAAGGAAACAGCAGATTTAATTGACACTATTGCCCAAATGGATCTAACAGATATCTACAGAACTTTCAATCCTACATCTAAAGACTTTACATTCTTCTCAGCAGTGCATGGAACCTTCTGAAGGATTGATCACACACTAGGTCATAAAGCAAGTCTCAGCAAATTTAAAAGAATTAGAATCATACCATGCAGCTTCTCAGACCACAGTGGAATGAAGCTGGAAATTAGAAACTCAGGAAACCCCAGAAAGTATGCAAACACATGGAGACTGAACAACATGCTCCTGAATGAACACTGGGTCATTCAAGAAATCAAAAGAGAAATCAGAAACTTTCTGGAAGTAAATGAGGATAACAACACAACATATCAAAACTTATGGGATACAGCAAAAGCAGTATTGAGAGGCAAGTTTATAGCAATAGGGGCCTATATCAAGAAATTGGAAAGGCACCAAATAAATGAGCTTTCAGCGCATCTCAAGGACCTAGAAAATTTGCAGCAAACCAGACCCAAATCTAGTAGGAGAAGAGAAATAATTAAAACCAGAGAAGAAATTAACAGGATTGAATCCAAAAAAAAAAAAAATTACAAAAAATCAGCCAAGCGAAGAGCTGGTTTTTTGAAAAAATAAACAAAATTGACACCCCGGCCCAACTAACTAAAAAAAGAAGAGAAAAGACCCAAATCAATAAAATCAGAGATGAAAAAGGAAACATAACAACAGACACCACAGAAATAAAAAGAATCATCAGAAATTACTACAAGGACTTGTATGCCAGCAAACAAGAAAATCTATCAGAAATGGATAGATTCCTGAACACATGCAATCTACCTAAATTGAACCATGAAGACATAGAAAACCTAAATAGACCCATAACTGAAACAGAAATTGAAACCGTAATAAAGGCCCTTGAAACAAAGAAAAGCCCAGGACCAGATGGATTCACTGCTGAATTCTACCAGACATTTAAAGAAGAACTGATCCCATTTCTTCTCAAACTATTCAGAACAATCGAAAAAGAGGGAATCCTACCAAATTCTTTCTATGAAGCCAGCATCACCTTAATCCCTAAGCCAGAGAAAGATGCAGCACTGAAAGAAAATTACAGACCAATATCCCTGATGAACATAGATGCAAAAATCCTCAATAAAATTCTCGCCAATAGAATACAACAACACATCAGGAAAATCATCCACCCAGACCAAGTGGGATTTATCCCTGGTATGCAGGGATGGTTTAATGTGCGCAAGACAATCAATGTGATGCACCACATTAACAGACTGCAGAAGAAAAACCATATGATTATCTAAATAGATGCAGAGAAAGCATTTGATAAGATTCAACACCCTTTCATGATGAAAACTCTAAGCAAATTGGGTATAGAAGGAACATTTCTCAATATAATCAAAGCAATTTATGAAAAGCCCACAGCCAGCATCCTATTGAATGGGGAAAAGTTGGAAGCATTTCCACTGAGATCTGGGACCAGACAGGGATGCCCACTCTCACCACTGCTATTTAACATAGTTCTGGAAGTTTTAGCCAGAGCCATCAGACAAGAAAAAGAAATTAAAGGGATACAAATTGGGAAGGAAGAACTCAAACTATCCCTCTTTGCAGACGATAGGATTCTTTACTTAGGGGATCCAAAGAACTCTACTAAGAGACTACTGGAACTCATAGAGGAGTTTGGTAAAGTGGCAGAATATAAAATCAATGCACAAAAATCAACAGCCTTTGTATACACAAGCAATGCCATGGCTGAGAAAGAACTTCTAAGATCAATCCCATTCACAATAGCTACAAAAACAATCAAATACCTTGGAATAAACTTAACCAAGGACGTTAAAGATCTCTACGATGAGAATTACAAAATCTTAAAGAAAGAAATAGAAGAGGATACCAAGAAATGGAAAAATCTTCCATGCTCATGGATTGGAAGAATCAACATCATCAAAATGTCCATTATCCCAAAAGCAATTTATAGATTCAATGCAATCCCAATCAAGATACCAAAGACATTCTTCTCAGATCTAGAAAAAATGATGCTAAAATTCATATGGAGGCACAAGAGACCTCGAATAGCTAAAGCAATCTTGTACAACAAAAACAAAGCTGGAGACATCACAATACCAGATTTCAGGACATACTACAGGGCAGTTGTAATCAAAACAGCATGGTACTGGTACAGAAACAGATGGATAGACCAATGGAACAGAATTGAAACACCAGAAATCAACCCAAACATCTACAGCCAACTAAATCTAAAACCAATTCCTGGAGCAAGGACAGTCTGTTCAATAAATGGTGCTGGGAAAACTGGATTTCCACGTGCAGAAGCATGAAGCAAGACCCCTACCTTTCACCGTACACAAAAATCCACTCAACATGGATTAAAGACCTAAATCTACGACCTGACACCATCAAGTTATTAGAGAGCATTGGAGAAACCCTTCAAGATATTGGCACAGGCAAAGAATTTCTGGAAAAGACCCGGGAGGCACAGGCAGTCAAAGCCAAAATCAACTATTGGGATTGCATCAAATTGAGAAGTTTCTGTACTGCAAAAGAAACAGTCAGGAGAGTGAAGAGACAACCGACAGAATGGGAAAAAATATTTGCAAACTATGCAACAGATAAAGGGTTAATAACCAGAATCTACAAAGAGATCAAGAAACTCCACAAAAACAAAACCAATAACCCACTTAAGAGATGGGCCAAGGACCTCAATAGACATTTTTCAAAAGAGGAAATCCAAATGGCCAACAGGCACATGAAAAAATTTTCAAGGTCGCTAGCAATTAGGGAAATGCAAATCAAAACCACATTGAGGTTCCACCTCACCCCGGTTAGAATGGCTCACATGCAGAAATCTACCAACAACAGATGCTGGCGAGGATGTGGGGAAAAAGGGACACTAACCCACTGTTGGTGGGAATGCAAACTGGTCAAGCCACTATGGAAGTCAGTCTGGAGATTCCTCAGCAACCTGAATATAGCCCTATTGTTCGACCCAGCCATCCCACTCCTTGGGATTTACCCAAAGGAATTTAAATCGGCAAACAAAAAAGCGGTCTGTACATTAATGTTTATTGCAGCACAATTCACAATAGCCAAGACCTGGAACCAACCTAAATGCCCATCAACGGTAGACTGGATAAAGAAATTATGGGATATGTACTCTTTAGAATACTATGCCGCAGTAAGAAACAACAAATCCAGTCATTTGCAACAAAATGGAGGAATCTGGAACACATCATGCTGAGTGAAATAAGCCAGTCCCAAAGGGACAAATACCATATATTCTCCCTGATTGGTGACAACTGACTGAACACCAAAAAGGAAAGCTGTTGAAGTGAAATGGACACTATGAGAAACGGTGACTTGATCAGCATAGCCCTGACTGTTAATGAACAACTTAATACATTATCCCTCTTAGTAGTTTTTTTTGTCTGTTCTACTTAATATGACTGGTTTAATTTGGTAATTAATACACAGTTATTCTTAAGTGTTGAAATTTAACTGAAATGTGATCCCTGTTAAACATAAGAGTGGAAATGGGAGAGGGAAGAGATATACAATTTGGGACATACTCAGGCTGACTTGCCCCAAATGGTAGAGTTAGAAACATGCCAGGGGACTCCAGTTCAATCCCATCAAGGTGGCATGTACCAATGCCATCTCACTAGTCCGAGTGATCAATTTGAATTCACAGTTGATCATAATGAAAGGACTAAGAGTCAAAGGGAGCACATAAACAAGCCTAGTACCTGATAATACTAACCGATAGAATAAAAAAAGGGGAGTGATCCAACATGGGAAGCGAGATACTCAGCAGACTCATAGAATGGCAGATGTCCTAAATAGCACTCTGGCCTCAGAATCAGCCCTAAAGGCATTCGGATCTGGCTGAAAAGCCCATGAGAGTATTTCAGGCATGGAAAGCCCAGACACTCTTTCAAAAAAAAAACCTAAATGAAAGATCTCTGTGAGTGAGATCCCAGTGGAAAGAACAGGTCTTCAAAGAAGGAGGTACCTTTCTCTGAAGGGAGGAGAGAACCTCCACTTTGACTATGACCTTGTCTAAACAAGATAAGAATCGGAAAACTCAGAGGGCTTCCATAGCCTTGGAAAGTCATGACTGGAGCATGGGGAGATTACTGAGGCCATAAACAAGAGTGTCAATTTGTAAAGTCAACAACAGGAGTCACTGTGCACTTACTCCTCATGCAGGATCTCTGTCCTTAGCGTGCTATACATTGAGACTTAATGCTATAACGAGTACTCAAACAGTATATTATTTCACTTTGTGTTTCTATGGGTGTGCAAACTGTTGAAAGCTTTACTTAATGTATACTAAACTGATCTTCTGTAAAAAAAAAAAAGAAGAAATCATCAATTCCCAACTTGACTCTCACTGGGATTAAACATGACAATAGGTCTGCTCTGATTTCATCACCATTTAAAAAATCATCTATTATTTTTCACTTTATGTTTCTGTGTGGGAGCAAACTGTTGAAATCTTTACTTAATGTATGCTAAACTGATCTTCTGTAGATAAAGAGAATAGAAAATGAAAAAAAAAGTATACAATTGCAAGGTGAAATATTATGTGGAAGTTTTTGTTGTTACGTTCTAGCCTTTTCTGTTAACATACCCCACACTCACACTTTTTCCTTAGCTCTATGGAATGATTAGCTCATTTTTTTTTTTTTTTTTGGACAGGCAGAGTGGACAATGAGAGAGAGAGAGAGACAGAGAGAAAGGTCTTCCTTTGCCGTTGGTTCACCCTTCAATGGCCGCCGCGGCTGGTGCGCAGTGGCCGGCGCACTGCGCTGATCCGATGGCAGGAGCCAGGAGCCAGGTGCTTTTCCTGGTCTCCCATGGGATGCAGGGCCCAAGCACTTGGGCCATCCTCCACTGCACTCCCTGGCCACAGCAGAGGGCTGGCCTGGAAGAGGGGCAACCGGGACAGAATCCAGTGCCCTGACCAGGACTAGAACCCGGTGTGCCAGCGCCTCAAGGCGGAGGATTAGCCTATTGAGCCACGGCGCCGGCGATTAGCTCATCTTAAAATGTAAAATATTTTGCTCAGTAATTTCTTCCACATCTCTTTCCTAGAGTCCTTCTCTGTTCTAATTTTCCAGGAAAATTGCATTCGTTTATAAGAATTCAGTCTAATGATCACATCTTCTTGGGCATTTTACATGTTCTCCATGTGAGCCCCAATATGCTTTGGGGTTCATTTTTGTCTGGGCTTCCATAACAAATATTCCTCATCTCTATTTGGGGAGGATATTTATTACACTGGATTCTAAAAATTGTTTGTTCAGAGCTGGCAGCATATGTTTGTTCATATCTGTATTCATATTGCTTTTTTGCATGTCTAATCTAAATGCTGCTTTTGTAAATGAAAGTGATGATATTCTGAAATTAAATCAGAATAAAATAAACATTTTTGATCTCTGCTTACTACAAAGCATTCACATTTCTCCAGTAGCACTCTTTGGTATTAACCCAAATTACTTGAAATTTTTGTTCACACAAATTCTTTCAAATGGAGATTTACAGCAGCTGTATTTATAATCGCCAGTATTGGAAGCAACCAAGATGTTGCTCAGTAGAATGGATAAATAAACAATGGGGCATTATTCATCACTAAAAGGAAGTGTCATCAAGCCATGAAACGACATGGAGGAAACATGAACGCATATTACTAAGTGGATCCAACCTGAAAATGCAATATACTGTATGGTTCTAATTTTATTATTTTCCACAAAATGTAAAACCACACAGATAGTAAAAGTGTTATTGATTTCCTAAGATTAGTGGAGTGTGATGGATTACAACAGTGGTTACGTGTTATTATAAAACTGCCAAAAAACATAGAATGTATATCACCAAGAGTGAATTGTAATGTAATCTATGGGTGTTGGGTGATAATTATGTATCAAAGTAGGTCCCTGGATTGTAAGTAATGAACCACTATGCTACTTGATATCCACAGAGGGGTAAAGGTGTGGGGCTGTGCATTTGAGAAGGGCCAGAGGGTAAACTGGAAGTCTGTGTACTTTCTGCACAATTATGCTTTGAACATAATACTCTAAAAACTAATATCTGTTTAAAATTAATATTCTTTGAAAATACAAATACTTGTGGATATATTAATACATTTTAATTATAATAATAAGCATTACTATAATCTTCACTGATTTTTTATAGCACCCAAATCTGAAATTGTTCTTATTTTTGTTATAAACATTTTGTAAGGCACAAAGGTACTTGCTTGGAAGTGAAACAATAGGAAACATTAAAACAACAATGTACTCTGGTCATTTTAACTATGATTATTTAATTATTGGCTGTCATACCATTAAGGGGCATTTAATCACTGTGCCATAAAAATATAAAAGTGGGGCTGGTATTGTGGCACAGCAAGTTAAGCCTGTGCTTTGGACATGCACACATCTCATACCAAAGCACCGATTTAAGTCCTGGCTACTTTGCTTCTGATCTATCTTCCTACTAAAGCATGTTGAGTGGAAGTAGATGATGGCTCAAGAACTTGGATTCCTGCTACCCACATGGGAGACCTGGCTAGAGTTCCAATTTTCTGGCCTAACCAAGGGAGGGAAGATTTCTATTTCTCTCTCTCTCTCTCTCTCTCTCTCTCTCTCTCTCTTCCCCACAACCTCATGCCTCTCCCCACCCCCAGCTTTCAAGTAGATGACAAATAAGTGCACCTCAAAAATTAAAAACAAGTGAAGGAAGTCACCCCCTTTTAGAATGCATAAGTATTCTAATAAACACATATGTTAAGTTCACATAACATACACAGGAAAAGTTCACATAAGGCTCCTCTTTAACAAAAAACATGGTCGTTGAATAAGTACACAATGAAGGTAAATTACATTCAAAAATCTTTATCCCAGAATAATTAAATGCAATAATAGAAAAATAATGGAATCAAATTTGGAATTTCTTAGCATATCTTTGGAATTTCATTTTGGAGTCATTACAATTTAAACTATTTCATCTTTCTGTCTTCTGGATATTCTGGCCTCATGTTGAAATGCTGACCATCTTGCTTTTGAAAGTCAACTTTGTGGAACTATTAAATGCAAAGTGCTATTTCCATTCTTAAAGCAGAGGGTAAATAGCTATTCATACATGTTTTTACATTTACAGACAACTTTAATCAGTGAACAGATTAAAAGAGGGAAATATTGTGTGAAACAGTGTAGCAGTAGTGGAAACTGCAGCTCTTGTCATAAAGGCAGCACCAAGGGGTATGTTGAACTGTGATGAGCAACAAACAAGGCACTTTCACTCTCGCTCTCTACATGTAAATATGCTCACTCACATGAATATTTGTGAATATAAATATAAATATGCAGGGTGTCTTCAAAAAGCTCACGGAAAAAACACACTATTTTTTCACTCCATTTTCCATATACTTCTTTTTTAATGTACATATTCCTTTCCTTTGTTTAAGATTTTATTTTTTTTATTTATTTAAGAGGTAGAGTTATAGACAGTGAGAGCGAGAAACAGAGAGAGGTCTTCCATTTGCTGGTTCACTTCCCAAATGGCAAAATGGGCCAGAGCTGCATTGATCCAAAGCCAGGATCCAGGTGCTTCTTCCAGGTTTCCCATGTGGATGCAGGAGCCCAAGCACCTGGGCCACCTTCTGCTGCTTTCCCAGGCCATAGCAGAGAACTGGATCAGAAGAGGAGCAGCCAGGACTAGCATCCACGTCCTAATGGGATGCTGGTGCAGCAGGCAGAGAATTAACCTACTGTGCCACAGTGCTGGCCCGCTCCTTAAACTTATTGATGTACCCATGTGCACGTGCATGTCTCTCATGTATATGAATATATGTGTATGAATGTAAGCATGTGTATGTTCCTGTATATATATATATACACATATGTGTATATACATGTATATGCATATTAAGCAAATAACATAATTAACCTCTACTCATTTTTGTCTCTTTCTCCCCATTTTCTCATTTATGCCTTTCAACAGTCGTTCTAAAATAATGAGAATGCATGTTTTTTCTTTAATACATTTTACATTGTTTAAAATAGAGAATTGTGTATCACATAGCAACATCTCCTATTAATAGAGAACAGAACATAAAAGTTGGCTTATTTTAGGAATTACATTTTCATCATTCAAATTTGTGCATATGTTCCATGTACTATTACAGAATGAATATTGAAATGGCATTTAGGCCGGCGCCGCAGCTCACTAGGCTAATCCTCCACCTTGCAGTTCGGCACACCGGGTTCTAGTCCCGGTCGGGGCGCCGGATTCTGTCTCGGTTGCCCCTCTTCCAGGCCAGCTCTCTGCTATGGCCCGGGAGTGCAGTGGAGGATGGCCCAAGTGCTTGGGCCTTGCACCCCATGGGAGACCAGGATAAGTACCTGACTCCTGCCTTCGGATCAGTGCGGTGCGCTGGCAGCGGCGGCCATTGGAGGGTGAACCAACGGCAAAAGGAAGACATTTCTCTCTGTCTCTCTCTCTCACTGTCCACTCTGCCTGTCAAAAAAAAAAAAAAAATGGCATTCAGGGGATCTGATATCCAGTTTCATGCTTTCCATTAACAAGCTCTGTTATATAATATAAATCAGCATTGCTAGCCGCAAATTTCTCATCTGTTACATGATGGGGGTAGAAAATGTGTGAAGTATATTGCACTATCAGATTAGTGGATACCAAAGTATTTCCAGCAAAAATTTTCCCTTCAGTATTGTGCCTATGGTTTAAAAGATTTATCTTCTGTATTAAACTGACTAGTAGAATTTTTTCTGCAATTCAAATTTATTATTTATTTTTGAAAAGTTGTTTATCTTAAACTTTTTCTTCTTAGTAATCCCTTCACCATCAGCCTTTGAATAAAAATACCATAACATTGTACCAAGATACTCAAAATTATATTTAGTTGTTAATGCTTTTGATTGTGGTAATTTATGATTTCTATTAGAATTTCCAATACATTGGTAATCAGTCCTCATCCCCATTACAATCTTTTGAACTCTAAACAGTTCTGGGAACCTAAGTTAGACACAGATGATTTTAAAGGTTCATTCTAGCTCTAATAGTTCACGTTTTCTTGTCTTTGAGTCTCTAATATTATATTATCTATATGTACATATATACATATGCTACATTATTCATATGCATTATACATTTGCTAATTATGCAATTTAGCATTACCATGGTACAGCTGAGGGTATTTATGGGAAATCCAGCCAATTGGCACTCTAGGTAGACTCAGCACTCAGTAATAGTTCTCCAGTGAATTATTTAGTGTATCTTGAACTTTTTATGATTTTCTTCATTCAGTAGAGAAGATGAGCTTCACTCAGTTGTCTTCATTTTGTTCTAGTTTCAACTAGGGGTCAGAATTCAACCTTGGCTGCCTCACAGTTATTGCACAATACAACTCCTTTTTCCATGAAGCATTGAAGAATATAATAAGAAAAACTGGGAGGGAAAACATTCAACGCACCTTCATACCCAGGAATAAATTGTCTCCCTGTTCTCAGACATACACAAAGGGATACATATATACACACAGCACCCTGAGACTTTTGGTCATTTTGATTCTTAGGGTGCCTGGTCAAAAGAAAGGTATGCCTAGATAAAGAAGCAGCACTTAATTTTCTCACTCCACTGTAAGAGATGTGTAACAAACTTTTAAGTTTTCCCTCATGCATTTACTGGAATTCTTTTAATTAAGCATCTGCTCCCACTCACTGAGATGCAAGCCAGCTCCATGGCACCAGGAAGCTTGAACAGAGTGATCATCATATTAGATGATATTAGCTACTGTGCAGTGTCCTCTGTTGGACTTCAACATCTTAGCTCAATCTACGGTTTGTAACCTGGTAATCCTCATGAATACAAACTGAGGAGAGATGAGCAAGGTCTGAGCATAACAAATATGGTCATTTTTCACAAAATATTGACCTGATTTGGGGAGGCAGTTTTTTCATCATGAAAAAAAAATTGAAATGCTGTGGTCTGGGATAGAGTTACTTAGAATGTCTACACTAAATAATTCTAATTTTACATGGTACCTTTGCTGCAAAAAAGAAAGAAGGAATATATCAACAGACAACAATTTATATGATGACTTCTAAGTCCTATCAGTATTCAGCATATTTATTCAATTTTTTTATCATAGTTCCTATATCCTTCCATTTGCCTGACATTCCTAGTTTTTTCACTTGGGAGAAGTTGGATTATATTTTTTGTAACTGCTGCAACGAACTCTGACATCAATAGTAATTACTTTGATAGCTGCAGATGACATACTTTTCCTTAGGAAAATCAGAAAAAAAAAAACTGATGACCATCACTCATTCTCCTGGGCTCATTACTCAAATAGCCATTTACTTATGAGAGGAAAATAACATTTTCTGAGTGTCTAAAAGCAGTCTACTTTGCTTGAAATTGCAAAACTATGGAAAAGTAGTTTGTCATTATTAAGCATTCCAGGGACTGCAATGACATTCCACTGATAGAGGTAACAGATCTCTGGCATCTAGCTTCTTTAACCTTAATGGCTCCTGAAGGGAGGATTAAATATATTTAATGACAGTGAACTCCAAATACCCCTGCACTAGAGTTCTTGACCTTAGAGACTGACATCAGAGGAGTCCATGGCAGTAAGTGTCTCTCTCTCTCTTACCTGCTTCCCTGTCTTTTAAGACTTTCTAAAATGCAGGGGCTTTCCTGCTGTGGTCCTTTTATCTCTGTGACAACGGAAAACTTGTGTGGTTAGAAGTGATTCTTCTTTTCTGCTTTCATCATGAAGGAGGGCCTTCTTTTGGACAAGGTATGAAAGGACAAATGAAAAGGAAAAGGTCTCAACACATACTTCCCAGAAACAAGAGACCACTCAATCCTCAGCTCTCTGATTGCCATGCCAGAAAGAAACACTCTGAGAATAGAGCAACAATGTAAAGCCATAAAGAAAGCTCCAGCCAAGATTTTTAAGAAACAATCCCATTCAACTGCAGACACTTTTTAGACACATGCACATTTATACACATTATACTAATTGGTGCTGTCATGGAAGTGGCTGACTCTAGGTTCTTGTTTTTTTGTTTGTTTGTTTGTTTGTTTTGTTTGTTTGTTATTAAGATTTATTTATTTGAAAGGTAGAAAGACAGACAGAGTAAGGGAGTGACAGAGAGAAAGGTCTTCCATCTGCTGGTTCATTCCCTACATGGCTGCAATGGCTGGAGATGAGCTGCTCCGAAGCCAGGAGCCAGGAGCTTCTCCAGGTCCCCAATGTGGGTGCAGGTGTATAAGCACTTGGGCCATCCTCTGCTGCTTTCCCAGGCCATCGCAGAGAGCTGACTAGGAAGAGGAGCAGCCGAGACTTGAGCCCCCATATGGGATGCCAGGGCTGCAGGTGGCAGCTTTACTGGCTATGCCACAGAACCAGCCCCAGGTTCTTTTTTCTGATGCAAGGCATAACACAAGGATGAGGTTCTTGTTTCTGATGCAAGGCATAACACAAGGATGAGGTTCTTGCAAGGTATAATACAAGGTAAAGGTTTGCACAGGAATAAGATTTATTAGAAAAACAAAAGTACACATTCACAAGGGAGTTAAGATGCATTGATAGCAAATTGTGCCCAAAAAGCTTTGGGGTCATCATTTTATAATATGATCTGGAGACATGGGAAGGTTTCTAGGTCAGAGTTGAATTAAATGTTTATAAACGGTGGTTGTTCAGGTATGGGATTTGAGTACTACCCATTTTCTTATACTTTTCTAAATCTTGGAAGCATTGCAGTGCCAGATACATGAGGGCAGTAGGATTGCTAACAATGTTGATTTTGTCATGTTGATATTGCAAGGTGTCCAGCGCATAACAGATCTTCCCAGGCAGACGAATCAATTAATTCATAGGCTTTTATTTGGATTCCGCTCCCGGGTGAGGTTCCCTGGTCCCAACAGCAACAGAGTGGGGCCGGGGAAGTCACGTGTCAGAGATTGGGAGGGCTCCTTTTATAGATTCAGGGCATGGGAGTTAAAGGTTGAGGCAGGTCTAATCCTCATTGGTTGACCTTTAGGCACCTGTGGGGACCTTGACAAGGACTTTCTTCCCCAGAAGTAGGCCTCTCCATTACTGGAAATATAGTCCTTCCTTTCATGCGGATCCCAAAGCTGCCATCGTGACCTTTTGATGATAGGAAAGGGGGCGATGATGAGTCTCTCTGGCTACTTCCTGCTGACTGGGGACGTCGTCTACAGGGGCCCACTTGGGGTATCTTGGGGCTCCACAGGGACAGGCATATGTGGATGGAGAAGTGTGGGGAGCAATTCGGACTAGACTAAGTTACTGGAATTAAGACTTATTCTATGCATCTGCTCTCCCACAATATGGCGCTGGGAGAGAAGAAAACAGCTTCTACACAGCTGCCTCCAGTTCAGCCAATAAACTGTAGGACTTGCTCCTGATTGGAGGAGAGCAGCGTACTCGGTGTGTGGGCAGCCGAGTTGGGATTGGCGGAGGAGGACTATAAAGGAGGAGAGAGACAGCATGCACCAGGAACATCTAAGGGGAACATCTAAGGGGAACACCTGTGCAGCCCCCAAGAGAGCCGGCCGGCGGTGTGCCGCTCCCCTGCGGAAGTGGGGAATGTGGCCAGGGGGAACCGCCCTTCCACGGAGGTGGAAGGGATAGTAGCCAACCCGGGAAGAACCAGCAGCAAACCTGGGGAGGGCCGAGCAGACAGAAGAACAGCGCAGGGTCCTGTGTCGTTCCTCTGCGAAGAGGGGGAGCGACATAATGGTGCCGTGACTCGGATAGGAAGCCTAGGCAGGACTTAGTGTCGTTCCTCCATGAAGAGGGGGAGCGACATAATGGTGCCGTGACTCGGATATGAAGCCTAGGCAGGGTTTAGTGTCATTCCTCCACGAAGAGGGGGAGCGACAGAGAAGCATCTGGTTGACTGCCTGGTTGTTGAAGGCCTTGGTTCATTCCATTATCACCTGTTGTAAACACTTAAACAGACACTGTAGTACACAAGTAAGGGTGAGAATAGCAACCAATCATCCTAAGAGTGGCATTAACCAGGTAATGAAAGGCTTTCATAGAGGAGAGGAAATGAGGGGGGTCTCTGGACCCTTCTGAGGATGGTTTGATGGACATGGTTTAAATCTGATCCCAGCTAAGACTGGGAGAAAGGCCACTCAACTTTTGCAGGTAGAGGGGTTTGTCTGTAGAGAAATTCTGAATAATCATACAACATTAAGTGGGGGAGAGGACCATCAGTACACACAGGTTGGGAGCAGAGCCATTAATGTTAGAGTAGAGGCTATGATTACAAAGGAAGGTGCTGTCTAAGCCACAAATAAGTTCTCCAATTGAGAGATAAATAGAACCTGACAGAAGGGGCTTGATAATAATCTGGTGGGCTTTAGGCCTTGTAAGTTAAGAGGCCCAAACTTATCTATCTCTTCACATAGGGTACATCCTAAGGGAAGTGTGAACCTTCTTGGGGAAGGCACCCTGTTGACTTCCATTACCTAACTGGTCTGGGAGGGGAGCTGGCCAGGTAAAGGCAGGTGGCATTTCTAACAGGAAATTTACAATTCTGCCTGCAGTGTTGCTGACCCTACTTGGCCGTCTCCTCTCAGCAGTGGTGGTCACCTTGGAAGCTGGGCCGAATGAAGGGCTTTTCAGCTTAGAGCCAATAAGATCTGTGGCTCTTACCTGAAGTCCTTCCACTCCAGGGCAGGTCCATTTCCAGTGATCCAACTCTTGGCTGGCAGAGCTGCCAGGGCCCATCACAAGCTGATTTTTGCTAAAGTCCAGGCTTACCACACTGAAAGCCACTGCAGTGGACTGGCCTGTTAGGTCTCCTTGAGGGCAGATCACTGTACAGAACAGCCATTAATAGGCCTGCCACCCATTGCTTCTGATGCCTAGCTTTCTTTTCCTCCTGGTTTTTGTTAAAGCAGACCAGAGGATGCAAGTCAAGGGGGTGCTCAAGTCCCAGATCACTTACTGACAATAGTAATATCAAATGAAAATTTAGAAAGCAGTTTTAATCATTAGATAACAAATATAGCAGTTTCAATACTAGCTTTTTAAACTTTTTAACTGTTTTTTAATTTACCAGTTGATTCAAATTACTTTCTGCTCTTAGTAACCTCAGTTAACCATACTTTCTCTTAGTTGGTACCTATAATACATTATTGGCTTCATCTCTTTACAGCACCATCCCAAAGTACTGAATACAATAGAAGTGGCTGGAAAAAGTTCATCAGAACCTATATGAGGACAGCTAAGCACAGAACCAACAACACTTTAGTTTTATGAGCTGCAAATCTGATATTTAAAACTGGATGACAAGACTTTAAATTGTCACATTTAAAATTATAAACTTATTATAAACTTAACAAGAGGCACTTGCTTACTTCACATAGCATTTTTGAAAGCATCTGTAGGATTTTACAGAACATTTAACTCTTTAGGCCTCTGTGGCTTTCTCATTAAGATCCAAGATTTCTATTGTAACCTTCTGTGACTTCCACACTCCCTCTTCAACTTACTTGAAACATTCCATCATTTCCATTCCAGTCTAGAGTAAACTAGCCATCAGGATGAAGTCAATCTTACAAACTTTGTCCTTTCTTTATTCAAAATAACTCTTTCCTTTTAACCTTCCTTACCAAATGCACATTTCTATAACATTTTTAACACAAATTTAACATGCTGAGTATACAAGAGTTTACAATAAATTAGCAGTTACACCTAAATGACTTAAGATGCTGATATGATATATCTCTACTTGAATTCTTAAAATTAAAATTGCATGCATCTAAAACAAGTACTAATTACCCATTGCTGTTTCATTGAGTACTGATTACCCAGAAACCTGTTAAAATAAATTGCAAAAATAAGCTCAGCAGGTTACAAAGCAATATTTTCAAAGGTAGTGATCTTAGATTCAAAGAAAGGAGACCAGATGAGGCTAGAAAGCCACGTGTTCAGGAACAGGTCCTTTTAAAATTTTGCTGGAGGGTGGCCAGGGAAGCAGGAGCTTCGAATCCCATTAGGATTGGGGGGGAGCTTGACACTGGTGGTTGGGCCATGTGACTACCTGGCTTCCAGCAATGGTGGCTGAGAGAGGCAGGACATGGGGTGGGGCAGGGTGGAAGAATACGCATATGGGGGCAGGAGGTTCCTGGCTAGCTGTGGGTCCCCAGGAACTCAGGAAGGTCTAAAAAAGTGGAGGGTTGAGAGTTTGGCAATAACACAGAAGAGGCGTCCTTAAGAGGTGGGGGCCCGATCTTGGCCAGCAAGACCTGGGCCATGGAGCAGGCAGAGAGGAAATTAGAGGAGAAGAGGGTAGGATGGGAGTGGAGGTCTCAGAAAGCCTGGACATATAGAACCTCTGACCAATTTATCTCCTTGCGGCAGAAATTCTCAAGGTAATTAGGCCATGCCTGGGTGGAATAGATTAGGTGTTTACTCTGTAGGTCCTGGGCTAGTCCCAGTTTCTTCAAGTTCTTTAGCAGGCAGGCCAGGGGGCATTTTGAGTCCCACCCTCAGGATTGGCCAGATCCCATGGTCTCCCCGGTAGCCCGGATCTACTGAAATTCGGTCAAGGCATCCCCTGTCCCAGACTTCAGTAGATGGATTAGAGGTGAGTCCTCTACAGGGCCAAGCCAGCAGCGGGACATCTCCACAGCTGCTGGGAGGCTAAATAGTGGAGAACAGAGGCCATGTGTGCACGATTTGGAGGTCTCTGTCTGGACAGAGAGCTAGCCGGAGATTGCAGAGACTGGGCCAACACAGAGGAGGGAGGGAGAGCAAGGGAGGAGTTACTTACAGTTGGTCGAGCATGGTCTGTAGTTAGCCTGGGGCACCAGACAGGTTCAAGGAGTGAGGGGGCCTCGAACCCAGAAAGGGGAGGCTCTACACCTCAGCTCCCCAGTTTCAGCACCATCTGTAAGGTGTCCAGTGCATAACAAATCTTCCCAAGCTGACGAATCAATTAATTCACAGGCTTTTATTGGGGTTCCGCTCCCGGGCGAGGTTCCCTGGTTCCAACAGAGCAACAGAGCGGGGGTCAGGAAAGTCGCGCGTCAGAGATTGGGAGA
This sequence comes from Oryctolagus cuniculus, assembly GCF_964237555.1. Classification (NCBI taxonomy): domain Eukaryota; kingdom Metazoa; phylum Chordata; class Mammalia; order Lagomorpha; family Leporidae; genus Oryctolagus; species Oryctolagus cuniculus. The sequence continues at coordinate 27,994,060 of NC_091432.1, read as the reverse complement.
GCTCCTTTTATAGATTCAGGGCATGGGAGTTAAAGGTTGAGGCGGGTCTGATCCTCTTTGGTTGACCTTTAGGCACCCGCAGGGACCCTGACAAGGACTTTCTTCCCCGGAAGTAGGCCTCTCCATTCCTGGAAATATAGGCCTTACTTCCATGTGGATCCCAAAGCTACCAGATATTACAATGAGCTATAAGTCGTTGTAGACAATCAGCCTGTCATATTGGTCATTTTCAGACAGTGTTGAGTCTGGGCAGCACCTTTGCAGAAACAGCGGTTTTCTAAGGAAAAAAAAAGTGGAATGTTGTTGGATGGAGTGAGTGTGATCATAGAGAGGCGCTGATGACCTCAGTTCCTTCTCTTTAGCATAACCACCTCCTTGCTGTCTGTGGAAAAACAAATTCTGTGCATATGAAGATGAGTGTGGGACATGGGAAACAGAATTATGTGAGGGTATTTTTTTCCAGAAGACAGATCTGCTAGCACTCACTTTAAAATGTTTATTTTTCCCGTGTAAAACTACTCATGTATTCAACTAATATTTATTATTAAGGATGAGATGTTACATTATTCTAAATTCTAGTGATATATGCATCAGTGAATAAGTACGATGAAATTTCCTACCCTTGTGCACCTCGCTTATTAGTTGAGGAGGGCTGAATTATAAGCAAATAAGTAGATAAATTTCTGGAGTATATCTGATCTATGACGCTCCTTGAACTTCACAAAATATTTGCAAACTTCTATGCTTCAAACACATTGTTTACAGTATATTTTCTGAATTTATGTAATCCCCAAATATTAGTGTCAGTTAACATATCTCTGACCAATTGTATGTCATGATAGATATGTAATCTCAAGAACATTCTATTGTTCCATAATTCTGTAAATCAACTACTTACACCAGTACCTGCAGATATGCCATGGTTGTCTCTGTGACAACAGTAAGGTCTACTGAAGCTCTTACTTATATTTACTCCTGACTGGACTTCTGTTCATAGTTATGTGGGAAAAACCCAATAATAGTGGTCCCCACACTGTGAGAGATGTACAGATATAGAAATATATATATAATGAGAAATTGTAGCCAAGAGTCTAAGACACACATAATGATAACCAATTTGAAGAAGCTACATGATTAATCATTTTCTGACTTGAAATAAGAGCTTCAACTAAGGGGGCCATCACTGTGGCTCACTTGGCTAATCCTCTGCCTGCAGCGCCAGCATCCCATATGGGCGCCAGATTCTAGTCCCTGTCGCTCCTCTTCCAGTCCAGCTTTCTGCTGTGGCCCAGGAAGGCAGTGGAAGACGGCCCAAGTGCTTGGGCCCTGCACCCACAAGGGAGACCAGGAGGAAGCACCTGGCTCCTGGCTTTGGATCAGAGCAACGCTGGCCATGGCGGCCATTTGGTGAATGAACCAATGGATGGAAGACCTTTCTCTCTGTCTCTCTCTCTCTCACTGTCTACAACTCTACCTGTCAAATAAATAAAAAAAAAAAAGAACTCCAACTAAGAACTAAGTAGACTCATGTTATTTATAAGAAAAACTTAAATATGCACTCTAAAATGAGATAATTCTTGAATGATGAAAAATAATTATGTATTATATTTTCAATACTTACTTTATTTTAGAAATGTATTTATTAAATGCTACTGACTAGGCCAAGTATTATCATTATCAAATATTTATTACAATTTAAGTGGACAGATTATTTAATTTGGATGCATTTTACTTAAAAGTGGTATGTGAGCACTCTGGGAAAATAAAAAATGAAAAGCTTCATCTCAACTACATGAGCACAAAATATAAAAATAATGTGAAAAGGAACATATGTTAAGATAAACAGAGCTAAATACTGATTCATACAAGGGGGCATTTCTGCTTGTCTTATTTGAAGGAAGTACAATTTGACATTGGATCTGTGATACTGGTAGTAATTATCAGTTGGCTTCCTTGCGATAATTGTTTTAGCTTTCCATTGTCTTATAACAACTTATCTTAAACTTAATGACTTAAAAACACACATGTTCATCCCAATATTCTTGTAGTTCAAGAGGATAGATAAGGCCATTACAGGTCTTCCGCTCAGAGTCACACATGTGTCCAATCAAGACACTTGCAGTCTGCATTCTTATCTGGATGCTCAACCAGGAAGGAATCCAGTTCAAGCTCATTTCCTTGCAATTGTGTATCTTACACCCCAAGTTTGTTTTTTTTTTTTTTAATTTTATTTTTCGACAGGCAGAGTGGACAGTGAGAGAAAGAGACAGAAAGGTCTTCCTTTGCCATTGGTTCACCCTCCAATGGCCGCCGCAGCCGGCGCACCACGCTGATCCTATGGCAGGAGACAGGTACCTATCCTGGTCTCCAGTGGGGTATAGGCCGAAGTACTTGGGCCATCCTCCACTGCACACCCTGGCCACAGCAGAGAGCTGGCCTGGAAGAGGGGCAACCGGGACAGAATCTGGTGCCCCGACTGGGACTAGAACCCGGTGTGCCAGCGCCGTAAGGTGGAGGATTAGCCTAGTGAGCCGCGGCGCCGGCCCACCCCAAGTTTTAATTGCCTGTTTGCTGGAGGCTGTCCTCAATTCATAGACAACAAGTGCAATTTTTATCATGTGGAATTCTTCACCATGACTGCTTAAATTATGTTTCCCTATGTAGAGACTCGTATAACATAACATAGTCACGGGAGTAGTATCTCATGTCTTTTGTTATATTCTACTCATTAGAGTCAAGGTACAGGCTGCACCAAAGGCAAGGATATGTGCAAGTGGGCAGACACCAGGGAATGCGAAATCACCTCGACTCACAAAAACATCTGTGTGATTATGCCCAGTCATGTTAGTGACTGTAGCACCTGCTATGAATGTTATCACAAATATCTTATTATCTCAAGACTCAGGCTGAAGGAGAGTTTATTTTTGGGAGATATCATTTGTGTAGTACAAGGAAAAGAGCAAGACATCTGACAGAAAACATCAACTCTTTTATAAAAAAAAACTTCTCAGCTATATGATATAAACTTATTCATATACTGTTTGTAAGAAATTATCATATGGTGGTCACAATGTATGTGCAGTATTCAAGAGTGAAATGAGGAACAACTAATTCAGAAACAATAGAATGATTTACCAAACTTTGAAATTAAGATACTAGGGAAGATTTAAATAGTAGTCATAGAAATGGTAATTCATGAAACATATAAAAATATTTGAGTATTTCCATTTGGAAAAAAAAATCTATGTTGTAGAAATTTTAATTGTGGTCTTTTTTTTAAAAAAAATTATTTGTTTATTCGAAAGGCAGAGTTACAGAGAGGCAGAGGCAGGGAGACAGAGAGGGAGAGAAAACTCTTCCATCTACTGGTTCTCTCCCCAAATGGCTGCAATGACTGGAGCTGAGCCAATCTGAAGCCAGGAGCTGGAGCTTCTTCTGGGTCTCCCATGCAGGTGCAGAGGCCCAAGGAGTTGGGCCATATCCTACTGTTTTCCTAGGCAATAGCAGAGAGCTGGATGCCCATATGAGATACTGGCACTGTAGGCGGCAGCTTTACCTGTTATGCTATAGTGCTTGCCCCAACTGTGGTCATTTCAAGCTGTTGTATCCCCACTGTTTTGAAATCCTTACATTATAATCCATTCTCACGAATGAGCCTTTAAACATGAAAATTTGAAAAAATATGCATCAGCTGATGTAGATGACTCCAGTATTTTTGATGGAAGTACTGCCTCTTCAATCAATAACAAATCTTGAGTGATATTGCCATCATTGTTTAGCAATGTTTCCCTATACAAGACTATTAATATTTGTTATCCTTTTAAAATGTTATATTAAGTTAATATAAGAAGTTTAATTTTGGTTTGCATGTTAATAGATTCAGAACAATCAAAACAAAATTTTGAATAGGTTGGAATAATGAATAAAAATAATGACAGGCATAGATTCAACTGTCTGGGCATCCAATTGTGAAGCATAAGAAGGAAGTTTGAATGTTTTAGTACATTTAAAAGGTAGGTTTAAGTAATTATTTAATTTGCAGTTTTGGGTCTTTAGAACCTGCATACATTTCACACCTTATAATCTATTTGGCTGACCTGTTATATTCATTGCTAATTTATTCCTTTGTTCAATAAATATTTAATGAACATTTAGCATGTAACAAGTATTATTCTAGATCAAGGAGATAGGGCATTTTAAAACATTTAAAATTTTTTGACTTTCTGGAGCTTAAAGTTTATTAAAAACAAGTGTTACTACAGAGCCTGCCAGATCATGTTAATTTATATAACCAACATAAATTATGACTGGAGAATAGGCAGGGTTATAGGTAGTTGGGATTTTACATAAGATAGATATAGAAGTGATTGCTAAAGAATATAGTATATGAGTGAAAAGTTGAATGAGGTGATGAAAGGAATCATTCTGATACCTAGAGGAAGAAGATGCAATTCAGGGTCCAGTGAGTGCAAAAGTCAAAATAAAATAATATATAATGAGTTGTTAGTAGAAAAGCAATAGGGTTGCAGACCCAAAAGGTATAAAATGTGTTGATGCTTTAGAGATGGACAAAGAAACCTATATATTTGAAAAGTGTATCTGGCAGTAACACACGGGATACTTTCATGGCAGATAAGATAGAGAATGCAGTTTTTAATTTTTTTTTTATCTAGACAAGAGATATAAAGTTTAGCAGACAATAAAGTGAATGTTGAAGATGTTTACTTCTGTTTTCTCCTGAACAATGATATTTAGGGGTTGTTTTCCTCTTTGTCCCTTCATTGACAATTGGCCCTATCCCAAAATCAATAATTAAATTTTGGTTGGTTAAGCCAACAATGGAATTTCATTTCCTTCTGCTGTCATACAAAGGAAATGTGGCCTAATTCTGGTAAATGGGATTCAGAAAATTCCCAAAGCATTTCTAGTTAATATTTCTGCATTGATAAATGATGCAAGAGTGTCCTGATCTAAAATATTTTTAATCAGTTTTATGTCTCAGGATACCCATTTTCTGTTTATGATCGGATCAAGTCACATGATCAGAAATATTCATACATGGTGAATTGTTAAAAGCTGAAAGAAACTCTATATTTATTGATATTATTGAGATGTTGAATTCAATAACTTTGGAAATGTCATGATTCAGGACTTCACTTCACTGACACTAAAATCCTTCTTACTGTTAAAACTACTGGATTTGAGAGCTTCCTCTTGTCACAGAATATAGTCTTCTAAGTTAACAAGTAATAGTACTGCAATGCAACATATGAGAAAGAATAAACAGAATAAACAATAACACTGATTTATTGGAAGGCTGCCATCCTTCCACTAAACATTATTCCAAGCCCTTAACTGAGCCTTATCACCAACCTGAAAAATAGGCTCAAGTCCTTCTAAAAATGTGTACTCTATTTTTCTTGAGATTAAATTTCTGCTAGAAGATGGTTTATCTTAGAAGAGCTACATTCTCCACATTCCCTGCATTTCAGGCTTGTTGTAAACAGGGTTGATGTGGAACAATCTTAGGCATGATCCACAAACACCTTGTACCTGGTGCTGCACTATGAAATTTTCGACTTCCATGTGACTGATCTTAGAAACAAATTTTGAGAATTTCAATGCTATCAATATTCTGTATGTCCCAATGGCTACATGAGAGACAGCATCCCCATACTATACTCACAATCATAAGGACTAGCCAACTACTTTTATGAGAGCGAGAAATAAGTTTTTAGTAAGGAAGGATGTTCTCTTGTGCTTCAATCTTTATGTTTTTATTTTATATTATACAGCCATTCTGTATTGGTTGATATGGAAGCAAATGTATATATGAGAGACAGAGGAACAAAGAAAGCCTGTGTGTGTGAGCACACAGAATCCTGGTTTGGTATTGGTAGTATTCAAAAACCAGATAATTGGGAAGGACTTTTCTTTTTCTCTGCTCTAGAACTCTATACTTGGCTTTAGGGCCTATTTTTCCCCCTTAATATTAGTATAACTCTCCTGTGAAAAGTACTAAGGAAGGGGCCAGCACTGCATCATAGTAGGCTTAGCACCATCTAAGCATACCATATGGGTGCCAGTCCATGTCCCAGCTGTTCCTCTTCTGAACCAGCTCTCCCTCTTCTGAACCAGCTCTCTGCTGTGATCTGGGAAAGCAGTGGAAGATGGCCCAAGTGCTTGGACCCTTGCACCCATGTGGGAGACCCAGAAGAAGCTCCTGGTGCCTGGCTCCTGCCTCCTGGCTTTGTATTGGCCCAGCTCTGGCTGTTGTGGCCATTTGTGAAGTGAACCAGTGGATAGAAAACCTTTCTCTCTGTCCCTCTCTGTCTGTAATTCTGCATCTCAAATAAATAAAATCTTAAAAAAAGTACTAAAGATAATTTTGTTTCTCTCTTTTATAAATTGTTTGTTTATATTTAATATCTCTTTTAAGATTTATTTTGTTGCTTTTTACATATTGACCTGTCATTTTTATTTTTATTTTTATTTTTTTGACAGGCAGAGTGGACAGTGAGAGAGACAGAGAGAAAGGCCTTCCTTTTCCGTTGGTTCACCCACCAATGGCCGCTGTGGCTGCTGCAGCCAGTGCACTGTGCTGATCCAAAGCCAGGAGCCAGGTGCTTCTCCTGGTCTCCCATGTGGGTGCAGGACCCAAGCACTTGGACCATCCTCCACTGCCTTCCCGGGCCACAGCAGAGAGCTGGACTGGAAGAGGAGCAACTGGGACAGAATCTGGCGCCCTGACTGGGACTAGAACCCAGTGTGTCGGCGCTGCAGGCGGAGGATTAGCCTAATGAGTCGTGGCACCAGCAGTTTTTTTTTTTGTTTGTTTGTTTGTGTTTTTTTTTTTTTTTTTTTTTTTGATAGGTGGAGTTATAGACAGTGAGAGAGAGAAAGAGAGAGAAATGTCTTCCTTCTGCTGGTTCACTCCCCAAATGGCCGCTATGGTCAGTGTTGCACCGATCCGAAGCCAGTAGCCAGATGCCTCTTCCTAGTCTCCTGCGTGGGTGCAGGGGCCCAAGCGCTTGGGCCATCCTCCACTGCCCTCCCGGGACACAGCAGAAAGCTGGACTGGAAGAGGAGCAGCCAGGACTAGAACCAGCGTCCATATGGGATGCCGGCCCCACAGGCAGAGGATTAACCAAGTGAGCCACGGCGCCAGCCCCGATCTGTATTATATTAAGGAATAATTGTCAAATTTGAGCATATTATATGATATCTTCATTTCTGTTTGTGGTTGAATACTATCTTTGAAAGTGTGTGTATTATAATTTCTAATGGCTTATTTTTTTAGAACAAGTTTTTGATTTAATAATATTTATAGAACTTATTTATTCATTAATTTTTGCATTGAGATTTATTAAAAGCAGATAATACTACATCTTTAAAGTTTTATCTTTTGTATTTCTAACATGATCTCAATATTTTTTGATACTAAAAAATATACAGCTTTTTCTTTCCTTTTTATTTATATAAAGATTTATTTATTTTTTCAAAAGACAGAGGTACAGAAAGAGAGGGGGAGATAAGATAGATATCTTCTGTAGTGTGGTTCACTTCCCAAATGGCTGCAACAGCTGGGGCTGGGCCAGGCCTAAGCTGGAATTCAAGAGCTTCTTCCAGGTCTCCCATGAGTGGCAGGGGCCTAAGCCATTTGGTCATCTTCCACTGCTTTCCCAGGAACATTAGCAGGGAGCTGGATTGGAAGTGGAGCTGCTAGAACTTGAACTGGTGCACATATGGGATGCTGGCATCTCAGGGAGCAGTTTAACCTGCAGTGGCGCAGTGCCAGCTCCAGCTTTTACTTTGCTTAAAAAACTGTTTATCTCATTTTTTTGAAAATCAATTGTTTAAAAATTTTCTTTATTTTAGTTTCAGTTTAAAGTGAGATTGAGGGATGGAGGAAGGACAAAAAGTGTAGTTATCTTCTTAGAATTTTATCTATGAAATACATGAAATCTGTTCTCTTTATATTAATAAAATTTTTAAAATAATTACCTTTTCGATATTAGGGTTTTTAAAATTTATACTTAAGATGTTAAGACAGAACTTTGTTTTCTTTTTTTTTTTAGGTTTATTTATTTAATTCCAAGTCTGAGTTACACACAGAGAGGCAGAGGCAGAGAGAGAGAGACAGAGAGAGAGAGGCAGAGAGAGAGTGAGTCTTCCATTCGCTGGTTCACTCCCCAGTTGGCCGCAATGACCAGAGCTGTGTCGATCTGAATCCAGGGGACAGGAGCTTCTTCTGGGTCTCCCACATGGGTGCAGGGGCTCAAAGACTTGGGCCATCTTCTACTGCTTTCCCAGGCCATAGCAGAGAGCTGGATCAGAAGTGGAGCAGCTGGGACTCGAACCACATTCTTATGGGATTCTGGCACTGCAGTCGGCAGTTTTATCCGCTATGCCATAGTGCCAGTTCCCAGAATTTTGTTTTCTTAATGAAAAGTGTTATACTCAGAATTACGATATTGTTAATTCTTATTGTTATTATTTTTTATTAACCTAAAGCTTTATTGCATTATTCAGTACATATTCATCATCATTGGAATCATTGAGCTTCTTTTTAAGGTTCTCAGCAAAATAAGTTTGAGGATTATGTTTTAGATGCTTCAGAAGGTGTTTCAGTTTTCAAAACAGACCATGACATACTGTAACATTTCTACCCTAATGTACATCTTTGCATTAAGAACTTTACCTGAATAACAGTTCTATGAGATGTATGTCATTTACAAAGAAATCAAGCCCCTGAACTCAATATATTGATAAGAATGGCATGGCTTATTGTAAAGCTCAGGATCTCCACTCCTACTTCTTAGTACCTCCAAAGAATTGCAAATTACTGAACTCAAGTCCCTGGGTCTCTGTCTCTATTTAGATAGCTGCTGGTCTATGGAAGAACTCTGCCATGATGGCTGCTGTATTTCCAAATCATGCTTAAATTCCAGTCCAATTAGATTAGACTAGATATTGGGTTATTATCCCGTGTCGGCTCATGTCGTAGATGTAGATTGCTCTTTACCTGAAGTAAGGGAAGGAGCTGGTTTATTTCTTAAGTTATTATGTAAAACTGGCATTTGCAAAACATTTAAATTAGATAGAATCTTACTCCTCAGTATAGGTTGGGACAACTTTAAGGTAACCAATGTCTTGTATTCATTATTGGGATTGTATATTTAAAAAACTGGCTTTTACATTATCTATTAGCACGCAATACAAGATTGTTCTTTTTAATTTAATGCCCAGTCTTCAGCTCAGTGTTTGGATCATTCTTCTTATAAAAATGAAAATGAAAATGATTGCCTCCTCCTTAGGAGGTAAGTTTCACATCTTGTACCAAATGGCAATGATAAATTATCCATATCTTGATTTTAATTAAAATGTCTTTATTATCTTCCTCAGCCTCCCAAATAGATAAATAAATCTTAAAAAGTCAAGATTAAGATACTAAAAAGCAAATCATCCACAAAATAAATGATGAATGCCCTAAATCATAGAGTTGTTAAAAAAGATTGCCATGTTAGGTTTGGATAACCTGATCACACATTTGGTGGTAGTGCGGGAAATTTACCTAGCAGGATCATTCAAGAAAACAAAAAAGCAACCAAAAACTAACTTAAGGTGTTATAAAAATTCCAAAACTAGTTTGCTTATATTTTCCTAAGTTTCAGAACCATTAGTGTTTCATTTATTCTGAGCAAAACTCAATGAGATCACTATTATATTCAGCTTTCTGATGAAGAAAACAAAGATAAATGGACAGAGTATAGTTCAAGGTCCTATAAAACTTGTTGCATGAGAAATCTGCGCTTCTTCCAAACCTTTGAGTCTATATTGAGAATCCTTGTACTTGATATTATTCAGAAATTTTTTTAAACTTTTATTTAATGAATATAAATTTCCAAAGTATGACTTATGGATTACAATGGCTTACCCCCATAACGTCTCTCCCACCCGCAACCCTCCTCTTTCCCACTCCGTCTACCCTTCCATTCACATCAAGATTCATTTTCATTTCTCTTTATATACAGAAGATCAGTTTAGCATACCTTAAGTAAAGATTTCAACATTCGCTCCCACACAGAAACATAAAGTGAAAAATACTGTTTGAGTACTAGTTATAGCATTAAATCTCAATGTACAGCACACTAAGGACAAAGATCCTACATGAGGAGTAAGTGCACAGTGACTCCTATTGTTGACTTAACAAATTGACACTCTTGTTTATGGCATCAGTAATCACCCTAGGCTCTTGTCATGAGCTTCCAAGGTTATGGAAGCCCCTTGAGTTCACTGACTCTGATAATTTTTAGACAAAGCCATGGTCATAGTGGAAGTTCTTTCCTCCCTTCAGAGAAGGTACCTTCTTCTTTGATGACCCGTTCTTTCCACTGGGATCTCACTCAAGGAAATCTTTCATTTAGGTTTTTTTTTTTTTCCCCCCAGAGTGTCTTGGCTTTCCATGCCTGAAATACTCTCATGGGTTTTTCAGCCAGATCTGCATGCTTTAAGGGCTGATTCTGAGGCCAGAGTGCTGTTTAGCACATCTGCCATTCTATGGGTCTGCTGTGTATCTCACTTCCCATGTTGGATCATTCTCTCCCTTTTTTATTCTATCAGCTAGTATTTGCAGACACTATTCTTGTTTATGTGATCCCTTTGGTTCTTAGTCCTATCATTATGATCAATTGTGAACAGAAATTGATCACTGGGACTAGTGAAATGGCATTGGTACATGCCACCTTGATGGGATTGAATTGGAATCCCCTGGTATGTTTCTAACTCTACCGTTTGAAGTAAGTCAGCTTGAGCAGGTCCCGAATAGCACATCTCTTCCCTCTCTTATTCCCACTCTTATATTTAACAGTGATCACTTTTCAGTTAAGTTTCAGCACTTAAGAAGAATTGTGTATTGATTACAGTATTCAACCAAAAGTATTAAGTAGAACACACAAAAAAAATACTAAGAAGGATAACATATTAAGCTGCTCATCAACAGTCAGGGTGAGGGCTGATCAAGTCACCGTTTCTCATAATATTCATTTCACTTTAACAGGTTTCCTTTTTCGTGCTCAGTTAGTTGTCACCTATCAAGGAGAACAAGTGGTATTTGTCCCTTTGGGATTGGCTTATTTCACTCAGCATAATGTTTTCCAAATTCATAACAGGGATCACTTTTCAGTTAAAATTTAAACACCTAAGAATAATTGTGTGTTAATTACAGAGTTCAACCAACGGTACTAGAACAAAAAAAATACTAAAATGGATAAAGCATTACATTGTACATCAACCGTCAGAACAAGAGCTGATCAAGTCACTGTTTCTCATACAAAAGAAATTAAAGGGATACAAATTGGGAAGGAAGAACTCAAACTATCCCTCTTTGCAGATGACATGATTCTTTATTTAGGGGACCCAAAGAACTCTATTAAGAGACTATTGGAACTCATAGAAGATTTTGGCAAAGTAGCAGGGTATAAAATCAATGCACAAAAATCAACAGCCTTTGTATGCACAGGCAATACCATGGCTGAGGAAGAACTTCTATGATCAATCCCATTCACAATAGCTACAAAAACAATCAAATACCTTGGAATAAACTTAACCAAGGACGTTAAAGATCTCTACAATGAAAATTACAAAACCTTAAAGAAAGAAATAGAAGAGGATACCAAAAAATGGAAAAATCTTCCATGCTCATGGATTGGAAGAATCAATATCATCAAAATGTCCATTCTCCCAAAAACAATTTATAGATTCAATGCAGTACTAATCAAGATACCGAAGACCTTCTTCTTAGATCTGGAAAAAATGATGCTGAAATTTATATGGAGACACAGGAGACCTCTAATAGCTAAAGCAATCTTGTACAACAAAAACAAAGCCGGAGGCATCACAATACCAGACCTCAGGACATACTACAGGGCAGTTGTAATCAAAACAGCATGGTACTGGTACAGAAACAGATGGATAGACCAATGGAACAGAATAGAAACACCAGAAATCAATCCAAACATCTACAGCCAACTCATATTTGATCAAGGATCCAAAACCAATCCCTGGAGTAAGGACAGTCTATTCAATAAATGGTGCTGGGAAAATTGGATTTCCACATGCAGAACCATGAAGCAAGACCCCTACCTTACACCTTACACAAAAATTCACTCAACATGGATTAAAGACTTAAATCTACGACCTGACACCATCAAATTATTAGAGAGCATTGGAAAAACCCTGCAAGATATAGGTACCGGCAATGACTTTTTGGAAAACATCCCAGAAGCACAGGCAGTCAAAGCCAAAATTAACATTTGGGATTGCATCAAATTGAGAAGTTTCTGTACTGCAAAAGAAACAGTCAGGAGAGTGAAGAGACAACCAACAGAATGGGAAAATATATTTGCAAACTATGCAACTGATAAAGGGTTGATCACCAGAATCTACAAAGAAATCAAGAAACTCCACAACATCAAAACAAACAACCCACTTAAGAGATGGGCCAAGGATTTCAATAGACATTTTACAAAAGAGGAAATCCAAATGGCCAACAGACACATGAAAAAATGTTCAAGATCTCTAGCAATCAAGGAAATGCAAATCAAAACCACAATGAGGTTTCACCTTACCCCAGTTAGAATGGCTCACATTTAGAAATCTACCAACAACAGATGCTGGAGAGGATGTGGGGAAAAAGGGACACTAACCCACTGTTGGTGGGAATGCAAACTGATTAAGCCACTATGGAAGTCAGTTTGGAGATTCCTCAGAAACCTGAATATAACCCTACCATTCAACCCAGCCATCCCACTACTTGGAATTTACCCAAAGGAAATGAAATTGGCAAACAAACAAGCTGTCTGCACATTAATGTTTATTGCAGCTCAATTCACAATAGCTGAGACCTGGAACCAACCCAAATGCCCATCAACAGTAGATTGGATAAAGAAATTATGGGACATGTACTCTATAGAATACTATACAGCAGTCAAAAACAACGAAACCCGGTCATTTGTAATTTAGAAATTATATCATCATCCAAAAATAAGATAAACGTAGACTAAACAAGAACACATACTATAAAGCCACCTTCAAGGAAAAACAAAGGGGTCTCTATAATTTAACATAATGGAGCGCAACTTATATAGGCATTATAACACAACTAAAAAATTAATGATTTTTTTCAAACAAAAAAAATGTAGCAACAGAAACAAACTATTTCTTCCTTTCTTTCTTTCTTTGTTTCTTTTTTTCTTTCTTTCTTTCTTCCTAAAGGAAAGAGTTTATTGGGGGAAACCTGACAGAAGGAGGGAAGGGGCAAAGAAGGAAAAAGAAGAAGGAGAGTGTAAGAGACAGAAACAGAGACAGAGGTCAGGAGATGGAGAGAGAGTGAGACACATGTTCAGGAGCAGATCCTTTTAAAACTTTGCTGGGGGGTGGGCAGGGAAGAAGGAGTAGCAAATCCCATTAGGATGGGGGTGGGGCTGACAAATGTAGTTAGGCCATGTGGCCACTTGGCTTCCAACAATGGCAGAGGGGGCTAGAGTCTGGGATGGTGTCAGGTCTGCGCAATTTTACTAACATTTCCCCTTTTTGTTTTTTATAAAGCAGGAGTTGTATGGGATTACATTAGTCCCAAAAGTCCAGGAGGGGTAGAACGACTATAATCTGTCTTTAGAGCTACTTCCTGTTGACAGGGGGCTATGAGGTATTCTCTGCTGGCATGTCCCAAGCCTCTGTCTCCTGGGCGGGGAGCCGAGTATATCCCTGTAGCAGCATTTGGTTCATTACCTGATTGCTGAAGGCCTTGGTGCATTCCATTATCAACTCCTATAAACACTTAAACAGACACTGTAGTATAAAAGACAGGATGAAAATAGCAACCAATGATCCTAAGAGTGGCATTAACCAGGTAATGAGAGGATTTCATAGAGGAGAGGAAATGAGGGGGGTCTCTGGACCCTTGTGAGGACTAGAAACAAACTTTCTGTCTAACTCAGCACACTTTAGGAGGGGCTCCTCCAAGTTCACATATAAGAAATATTAATTATCAGGTGATAGGAATAAATTGCCAGTTTATTTTAGCCTTTTGGGTGCTATAACTAACCTGAGAAAAATATAATATGATTGATTATAAGTTTCTCCCCATTTATAGTGCAGTTTATATCCAGTAGTTTCTCTCCAATCTGTTGAGTTGTTTAGTTGGTATACAATACTCTTGATATCTGTAATGTTCATTATTAGTGTATAAATTCGTTCCTGGCTTATATGTTAGTAATTTTTACTCTTAATTTTAAATTCAGCATGCCTTTTCTACTAACAGCAACCCTGTGATTAATCAAATCTTGTATTACTTCACTCTGTTAAAATATTTTAAACCAACTTTTAATTTTATGCAGTAAATTAAAATTAATATTAACAATCAATTGCATTAATAATATCAACATATTAATTATCAATTATAAAATCATTAGCTATTATTAACAATAAATTGATATAAATGATTTTATTAGTATTGTTAATATTAATGTTAATCTTCTTAACTTTCTTGTCACAAGACCTTTTGAATAAATTTGAGGCATCTTAATAATGATTCTGTTCCCGGTGACCCAATGTAATTACAATATCAATTCTTTCAACTACAAAAAATTGAATTAAATGAGACTCATTGCCGGTTAGGGTGCAGTGAAACAGGTACTTTAAGCATTTGGTGTCAGTGTAAATTGATGGTATCTCTATAGACATATGAGTTTTGACTACAGAGATTGCAAGAATTTAAAGAGCTTCTGCACTTTAACCCCATAATACTTCTCTGATAAAGTACTACTTTTTGCCATCAACTTGAGTGTAAACACTGTAATCAGAAAGACACATGAGAGAGACACAATTACAGATACGTATTCCATTGTTCCTTGAGAACAGGATAAATTCTGGAAATGCATCATAAGGCAATTTCATCTTTGTGCAAACAGAATTGTACTGCCACAAAGACAGCTGCTATGATACTAGGCAATATAATCTGATGGGCTCATCACTATATAAGCAGAGTTAACATGGGACATAAGAGTATTTATATACATACACTTTTTATATGTTGTGCTTTGCAAAACAAATTCAATTTCTGCTTCTTTAGTAAAATTGTGTTCAGGGCTGGCTCTTTGGCTTAGAAAGAAAGCCACCGTCTGCAGTGCCAGTATACCATATAGGCACCGGTTCGAGTCCTGATCCAGCTCTCTTGTACGGCCTGGGAAAGCAGTAGAGAATGGCTCAAGTTCGTGGGACCCTGCACCTGCTTGGGCAACCCAGAAGAAGCTCCTGGCTCCTGGCTTTGAACCAACAAAACTCTGTCCATTGTGGCCATCTGGGAAATGAACTAGCAGATGGAAGATCGATCTCTCTCTCTCTCTCTCTCTCTCTCGCTTTCTCTCTCTGCCTCTCCTCTGTGTAACTCTGCCTTTCAAATAAATACATAAATATTCAAAAATTGATCATTGGGGATATTTATATGTAATGATTCAGTGATATGTATGGTATTATACTATATAGGTCATATTACATTTTTCATGTACCTAGGAACAGATTGAATGACTGAACAGAAAATCAGTGTGTGTGGTTATTCTACTCCAGAGTGTCATGTAAAATGACTAATTATACTTGAAGACCAAAACTTAGTGAAAATACTGGAGAATGAGCCCAATTTTGCTGGTGGTATCTTAAGTGTCTAATACAGGTGCAAATAGGATTTTTATCAAGGTATCTCTGGGGAAGATTTGGTATCAGATTATAGACCAGTGATTGATAGCAGAGATGACAAGTGATTTTAAATGTCCGTTGTATAACAGAATAGCAGCTATCTTCATGTAAGTAACATGTAGCTCCTTGGTAAAGGCAGACAGAAGTACACTTTCCATCCCAGTCTTTACTAACCTTGTCTATTATATTCAAGCTTTCATTATCAAAACACCCATTGTAAATGTAAAGGTTGCTATTTTTAATTCCTAGATTGTAAGCAAGAAAACACTTGTCTGAGAAATGGTTTTTCATGCACACAATAGATGATCAGGGGAATGAAGAATGCTGAATTTCCCAGTTTCTATTTGATGAGCATTTTTACTCTGTGCAAAGTCTCCTAACAATAAGTCATGAAATTTAAAATAAACTATCTTAGCAGCTTGAGATTGTTCTGCTGTTACTTGCCTTTTATATGGAATCATAAAAATGAAAATAATCCATCTTATGTGTATGATTCTAATCTGATTGCTCATTTCATTGTTCCAATAAATCAGTTCTTTTTAATTATTGTTTTGACCTTATTTGAACAAAGCTACTGGGTATACTTGAATAGAACATATATATAGTAGCTTTACTGTTTCTTATTTCCTCAAATTAAAAAAAATACGGTGACTTGAAAAATAATTTTATGTTTCATTTATTTTATACAATTCAGAATGAAACATTAGAATTATTGTAGAAAATAAACCCTCAGATATCTATGTTGACATCTTACACAATAGCCTTATTAGTTGTACCTGATATCAATTACTTGCATTCTGAATTATATGTGGATAAAACTTTTACAATGATATTTGTTTCAATATCCTCATTCCAAATGAAGAAACATTGGCTCATGTAAGTAGTATTTTTCAAAAGAATAAGAATTCAAGACCATACTGTCAAATGCACTACTCTAGTGAAACGACATTAAGTGTTTTGCAATATTTTCAAAAGAAAAAATGCTGAAAACAAAATTGGAGAGGACAGTCCAGAGGTCATGTTAATATCAAAAGCTTTAATATTTGGAATCTCAGGAAAGAAAAAAACTCAGATTTGTATTAAGTTTTCCTTTGTAAGATGATATTGACAAGAATTTAATGTAGACCATTAAATCCAAGATAAGGGATTTTTAAAAAGAAATTGGAGTTTTGGAAATGAGGGATATACAGATGCTTGAAAGCATATCATGTCTGTCTTATAACACAAAGTCATATAAGGAAGACTATTCAAATATGGACCAGGTCTAGTTTTTCTGCATCACCACAGAAAAGGAAATGGTTCAATGAAAAGATGCCCCCATTTCCCTCATTTAAGGTAAATTTTAAAATAATCACAGGTCACTAAAATTATTGCAGTGTATCATTCTTAGCACTGATTTGACAAAGGTATAAATCAATGTTCGACAAAACTACATTTGCAAAAATACTGATACACGCATTTCTTTCTGCTTTTTGATTATTTTTTATTTTAAAATTTTAGCTCCCATATATAAGGGAGAACATGCAGTATTAGTCTTTCTGGATCTGCCTTATGGAAATATTTTCAGTTGATTACCGTTTATAGCCCTTGGAAATATTACTGCTAAGCTAGGATATATTTATTTTTTGCTTGTTGAACTTTTATTTAGTGAAGCATTAAGACTTTGACTATAATGCAGTAAAAATATGCTATCTAAAAAATTAAGATGACAGAAAGAAAGAAAGTAGCGAGAAAGGGAGGAAGAGAGGGGAAGAGAGTAAAGGAGTGGAGGAAAACAGCATCATTATATTCTTAGAATTTTATCTATGAACTACATTGATAACCTGTTCTGTTTGTATTAATACCATATTAACATGAGAATTGATCAGAATTGTGTTGTAGTAATTGTCACGTATTTTCTGTGACCATGAAAAGCTAATGCATGCATTAACAAATTCTTTGAAAAAACAGAACTATTGGGGCCTGTGTTGTGGTGCAGCGGGTTAAAGCCCTGGGCTGAAGTGCCTGCATCCCATATGGGCGCCGGTTAGAGACCCAGCTACTCCATTTCCAATCTAGCTCTCTGCTGAGGCCTGGGAAAGTAGTACAAGATGGCCCAAGTCATTGGGCCCCTGCACAGTGTGGCAGACCTGGAGGAAGCTCTGGCTTCTGATTGATGCAGCTTCAGCCATTGCGGCCAATTGGGTAGTGAACCAGTGGATGGAAGACCTCTCTCTCTGTCTCTACCTCTCTCTGTAACTCTGTCTTTCAAAAAATAAATAAATCTTAAAAAAATTGTTTTAAAAAAGAATTGGAAAAACTATCATGCTAAAGATTTTATTCTTATTTGGCCTTGATGCCTCTGAAAGACTTCTATGACTATGTGTTAAGTGATAAAACTACAATGGATAATTTAAAAGCTTTGAATGTTCTTGGCATTATCAATTACTAACATTTATTTGTTGATTCTCAGATGAAGATAAAATTGTTACTAGTCTAAAAGAACTATGCTTTAGTGGGACAGAGAATCCATGCATTAAAATGTATGAAGCAGGCCGGTGCCACAGCTCAATAGGTTAATCCTCTGCCTGTGGCGCCAACACACCAGGTTCTAGTCCCAGTCGGAGCGCCGGTTCTGTCCTGGTTGCTCCTCTTCCAGTCCAGCTCTCTGCTGTGGCCTGGGAGTGCAGTGGAGGATGTCCCAAGTCCTTGGGCCCTGCACCCACATGGGAGACCAGGGGAGGTACCTGGCTCCTGGCTTTGGATCACTGCGGTGTGCTGGCTGCAGCGCGCTGGCCACAGAGGCAATTAGAGGGAGAACCCACGGTAAAGAAAGACCTTTCTTTCTGTCTCTTTCTCTCACTATCCACTCTGCCTGTCAAAAACAAACAAAAAAAAAGTATGAAGCTTCCTTACAAATGAATAAATAAACTCAAGAAAATTAAGAAACTAGAAAAATAATAAATAAATGCTTAATAAAAATAGATCTAATGGGGAGTAAAAATATGTCATTCTGAGTGATGTTAAAGATCATCTGGATAATGTAAGTCCCAAATTTATTTTCTTCTATATTTGAGATGAAATCATTACACAATAAAATAATGAATTACTTAATGCCTTTAGATTATTTATAATCTAGTTAACCCACTTTTCATGAGTTGTTTGCACATATAAACAACTCATTTGTTAAATGCTGGTGATATCTAACACTTTGTAGTTCTCTAGAAGAAAGCTGCTCTTATATTTACATGGTCATTATATGACCTTATTCTTGCCATTACTGTTCTAGAATTTGAGGCAAGGAAAAATTGAATAGCAGTTGTGATTCTGGTGAAAGATGCCCATGACTTTAGCTACATAAGTAACAGGATAAACAAACAAAAAAGAATGGAATCAAAAAAAGTGAAGAATGGGTAAATCAAGAGTTTTTGGGATTTATTACAAAACAGTGATGCAGAAGACATGGTATCTGTTGGTAATTGCTCCATTAATAAAGAGTGGAAGAGCAAGAAATGTGACACATTTTGGGGTGATAATTTGATAAATTTGGTCAAAATTTTTGTGAAGTATTTATGATAAGTCCAAAAGGAGGTTTGTAGTAGGAAGAATAACATTTGAAGATGACATGAAGAAAAGGGACTCAAATTGTAGATCTAAACTTTGAGACATTTTTATAAAGATAGTAGCCATGACTTCTTGCGTGAATGAAGTTGCTTATTATGCCTTCATCTAATAATGAATGCATATTTATGTCTAACTCATTGAGTTTTGAGCACCTTAAATATGTGAAAAACATTAATATTTTATTTTTTCATTTTGCAAAGACCTGAATCATGGTAGGTTATTAATTTTCAGTTCCTGGAATTTAAGATAACCTCAGGTTATGTTCAATGAAAACCACAGGCTGTGTTGAATGTATAAGTTGCATTACGGAAACATAAAATTTCATTGCTCTTTTTATGTTATTCAGAATCCACATAATGAGTGAACACAATGGTCACCTTTGTAATCCATCATTCATTTATCAGCTTAACTATTTTAAGTAATTACTAACGGGACACTATGCCAGGATAAAAATTTTAAATTCATAACCTCAAAATATATAGAAGGTACCAGGATTTATATTTTAGACAGGGGTGAAAAGACAACCTATTTTCCTGTAACTATTTTTTGTTCCTTATAATATAAAAATAATATTTTAATTATACAGCTTATGACTTGTATCTTTCAGCTTTACTACATTGTTTTCATGTTATGGTTACTGGAAACTTAATAAGTGAATAAAATTTTGATTAAAAAAGTTTTGATGAAACAATTAGAAAATTGCTCCCAACAAGTTGAGAAATCGTCTAGTAATTGAATATCTGAATGTATGTGGATTAGTAAATCCCTATTACTTTCTTTTTTTTGTTTGTTTTTTGAGATTTAAAAATATTTATTAGAATCAAGGACTTCCAGTCAGAGTGGCATGGAAGAGATCTTCCAAGAGAAGAAAACCCAAAGGGGACTGTTGGCAGTCCACTTTAAGTACAATTTCAAAGGGGAAAAAAAAAAAAAAAAAAACTTAACATCAGATTGGCATTCAGTTACCAGGCTGGGCCAAAACCATCAAAAGATGTAATTTACAATTCTCCATCACTATTACTTTCAGATCCAAAATATTTAAATTTTGCTTCTTGCATAAATTTTGGACTCTATTGCAAAACAAAAAATGCAAAGGAAATATTTACTAAACCTTTCTAAAGCACTTAGCATAATGCTTCATCATGATAGACTAGACTCATTATGTATGCTTTACAAACAAATGATTCTTGTATATAAAAAGTAAATTATTCATAACACAGAATGAGTACTGTGGGTATATGTCCATGGATATAGTGCATGGCACTTTTAGATTTCTTGAACATATATTTATTGGAGAAACAGTGAATGGCAAGCACTGTTTCTTACACCATGGACATATACAAAATGATCAATATAAAATACTATCTTTATTTACATCAGTTTTGTATTGTATTGAATATAATTACATAAAAATTCTATATTGTATTTTCTTGCGGTATAGGATTCTACAGAAAAACATTTAAATAATCTTTTTAGTATGTCCCTAGTAATAAATTACAAATAAAAAACCAATATTTCTATGTGAAGACCATAGTAAAAGTGTAAGAGCAAAATTTGGGCCAATACTGTGGGGCGGTGGTTAACTCTCTGTCCTGAAGCACCAGCATCCCACATGGGCGCTGGTCGAGACCCGGCTATTCCACTTCTGATCTAGCTCTCTGCTATGGCCTGAGAGAGCAGTGGAAGATGGCCCAAGTCCTTGGACCCCTGCACCAGCCTGGGAGACCTGGAAGAAGTTCCTGGCTCCCGTCTTCAGATCAGCGCAGCTCCGGCCATTGCAGCCAATATGGTAGTGAAGCAGCGGATGGAAGACCTCTCTTTCTCTCTCTGCCTCTCCTCTCTCTGTGTAACTTTGACTTTCAAATAAATAAATAAATCTTTAAAAAAAGAGCAAAATTTGAGTATTAGTATTATAAAGTGTTACTCCCTCCCCCAAAATATCATCCAATGTCAAGAGAGAAAAGTAGACCCATGAGTCAATTAGATCATGGAATGGCATTTGCCAACTTGAGTCCACCAAGGGACATGAGCATTCTTCTACTTGTACTATTGTTATTGGCAAAGGCACCCTTTTCCCCTAATATACCATTTTCCTGAAAAATACTTCTGCAGAGGTTCTTAGTAATATTGCCATATTCTCATATTCACAAGGTTGAATCAACATCCTTCATGCTTCTCATTTCTGGGTGCTAATCGCTTATGTCCCTGAACCCCCAAAAGCATGTTTTGCTTAATTTAGGTTTTATTAGTCAGGAGTGGAGAAAGGGGTGAGAATTAGGTCTTGCAAGATCTAGCTGTCAGAAAAATCCCCCAGCTGTGATTGATTAATAGAAGAAAGCATCTGATTGTGCAGTGCAAATCTCGGCTGCAGTTGTTTAATACGATTCTGTCAGCTAAACCTCCTCAGCTGACAATCTTTACGGAACAGCCATCTGTTTTTGAGGATTACAAATACTTTATCAAAATATTTATGACATGTTTCCCCTGAAAGATGATATCTTATCCCTTTCAATAGATTAATGCCTTGAGGGTAACTTCAAACCTATGTAGAGAGGAAAAAGTTAACTTTAAAATTTATCTTTGTCAAAAGCAAATCCATGCCTATTTTTTCCTTACTGTCATGAGATTATTAAACTGGAGTTGGTTTTACTTTTCTTCAGATATTTACATGCAGGATAAATTAAGAAATAGCTTGCAATTGCCACTTTATGGTTCAATTACTCCTTTCTTGTATCAGCTATTTGCGCCTGTATAAAATTTATATAAAATTTATATAAGCTATAATTTGAAAATCAGAAGAAAAGGCTCAGATTTTCCTGCAGAGTATGTTAATAGGTTTAGAAACCAAATGGTGTTCCTCTTCTACTGAAAAGTTATATAAATGCTTTTATCTTTTAAAAAAAAAAAAGGTGCAACGTGGTTTAAGAGAAAAGAAACTGTGCTTCTATCTAAAGTTTTCTTTCACTGTGATTTGGTTTAGCCATACAAATTTATCTTTTTTCAGATGCATATGGTAAAGAAAAACTGTTTTGGTGATGATAGTAAAAACATATTGTAGAGCACTTAGGATCATCTCATAGTCTTGTGGAAAGTGAGGTTCTGAATTTACCATGAAATTTCGATGTGGCTTATCTCAATAATGAGATTTTTTCAGAAACTGCATTGAGGTTTTCACTTTCCCTTTACTTATAGTATAGTTTTCAAGAATCCCATATTTTATTGGTTCATTTTTCCATTATGTATGTTTTGTTACTTTGAAAACAGAACATAGAATAATAATACGTAATGTCTTATTGCAAGTCAGATTTTTGCTTTAAATAATTGGAAGTGGTTGTTATTTATATGCCTTTGCTTTTATTTACTTCTTTTATTTGTCTATTATTTTACACACAGTATACTTCTTAAAAACATTTTTCTATTTCTATGAAATTATTTTGAAGATAAAGACTTTTTTTACTGTAAAACTGCAAAATCTTTTAAAACTGTGTCATGAACACACATAGTAACAGGTTTAACATGCACTCAATATTATATAAGAATTGACAATTTTCTAGGAAAATGTGTTATTTAGCAAGAAGCCAATTGTTGAGGTTAAGTAGCTTACAGAATAGTGATAAAGTCTGTCGTGAATAATTAACATACCCTGTATTGAGCTTTGGATTTGAACAGACTGGGTGTGAACACCAGCCCTTTTATACATGGGACTGCAACGTGGAACAAAGTCTCCAGCCTCTCAGGGATTTAGTATTGCCTGGGGATGATTAGGTCGACCTCAGGTGTTGATGTTGTAATTTAATGAGAAAATGGAAATTATACTGGTAAAGAAACCAGCATAGTGATTGGCACATGGAATTCCAATCAGTGTAATTTCTTTGTCCTCATAGAGCAAATCAAAGGTGTTAAATGTTATCAAGGAGTTGCAAATAAGAAGATATAGAAGCATAGAGTAAGTAGAGGTTAATTGCATTATAGAAAACTGGAAAGTTATCATTTCCATATTAACTTCCAGCAACTGTAGTGCTGAAAACCTGAACAGAGATGGATTTATATTCCATCCTTGTCCAATTTTGCTTGACCTAAGTAAATGCCTAATTCCATTCAGTTATATTCAAAGTGCTACTACTGTATGCTTAATAGAGTCCCAGGTTTAGTCAAAAGAGAAGGGCCTACTAAATAAATGAAATTTAAATCCAGTGAGCATGAGAGCAATTGAGTAGAAATGAGAACTGAGCCAAGTTTATTCCATGAGATGGAAGTTAAATTCAGCATAATGCACCATGGGCTCTGTTTTCTTCTGACATGAAAATGGTTGGTAATTTGGGGTGTAAAGGGAAAAGAAGGAAAAATAAAGCTGGTGTATTTTTCCTCATGTAACATAAGCATGAAGTTTCAAAACAAAGTGTTTCTAAATATCAATACGGCTTAATATACACTAATAAGAAATTAAATAGAAAAAGGTGTTGCCCTGGCCTGAAGCACTGGCATCCCATATGGGCGCTGGTTCTAGTCCTGGCTGCTCCTCTTCCAATCCAGCTCTCTGCTATGGCCTGGGAAAGCAGTAGAAGATGGCCCAAGTCCTTGGGCCCCTGCACCTACGTGGGAGACCAGGAAGAACCTCCTGGCTCCTGGCTTCAGATCCATGCAGCTACGGCCATTGCAGCCATCTTGGGAGTGAACCAACAAATGGAAGACCCATCTCTCTGTCTCTACCCCTCTCTAACTGTCTTTTAAATAAATAAAATAAATTTTAAGATAAAAATGGCATTTCCATATGATAGCTAAAGCAAGTTCAAAATACAAAAAAATTTTAATATATGTTCAAGGTTGTAATATATAACAATATACTCTAAATTATCAAATAATCAGATTATTATTACCATCTTTAAAGGGTAATTTTGTTGAATCTGTGCCTTGGTTTCCTGTTAAAGGCTTCTTGTGACATTTTTTTCAGACAAAATTGTTGAGGGTGACCAGTACAAAAACACAGCAACTAGTCTCAGATGATGCTTCTGGGTACTAACATCGACCCTGTTCTTTTCTTCATGCACATTCATTCTCTGAGCACTTTCCTTTCCATAAAATATCACCAAGTTTCCTTGTGATTACATCTTTAGTTGTTGAAAATATTATCACTCTAAAACTCAGCATATCTTTAATGTGATCTCTTGATTGTGCTATTTTAAGCAACTGGAAAAACAATCATAAAAATAGCTTGTTCTATTAGTAAGTGAAAAAATCAGTTGCTCCACCTAGATGAAAAAATGTGTGTGAATATCTTAATTCCCTTATAAACTTTGTAAGAGACACCTTAAGATTATTGGGGTAAAATAAAGAAATATAATTCTTAGTTAGAGAAAGTGATTCAAGCTTCCTTGCATTGACCCTTGATAATTCATGAGAATTTGTAGGTACATATTATAAACTCAAAGTCTGGTTTTACTAAAGGGTAAAAATTACTCTTATTTGTAGAAAATTATACCATTGTATTTCTTAAGCCAATACTTTTTTCTTTTAAATATATTATTTTTGCTTTAATATTTAATGATTTTAAACATTTTTCCACATTCACTTCTTATTGCAGACATTATGTACATACACATGCATACTTTTTTCTTTAAAACAGAGATCCTAGTATCACAAGGTGAGGTATTCATGATAACGACCATAATGTGGGGAAAGAATATTGTGTATTGTCATGTGTATGGTGTGATTCAGTTAAGCAATATGTTTAATGACATACAAAATTATATTATGCATTCTATATATTAACTTCCACAAGTAAGATAAAACATAATATTTGTCTTTCTGGGTCTGGCTTATTTCACTTAGCATTGTCATCTCCAGATCTCTCCACTTGGTTACAAATATCTGGATTTTGTTACTTTTTATGGCTGAATCATATTCCATTATATCTACATATACATACCTCACATTTTCACAGTTTCCTTATCCAGTTCTCAGTTGAAAGATGCTTAGGTTGATTCCATATTTTTGCTATTATGGATTGAACCGCTGTAAACATGGCCATGCAGGCACCTCTTTCATATGCTTATTTCACTAGCTTTGGATATATTTCCAGGAGCATGATAGTTAGATTGTATTATAGTTCTATTTTTAGTTTCCTGAGGAATCTCATTTTCCATAACATTTGTAACAATTTGCATTCTCATATACAGGGCACTGGAGTCCCTTTAATACACATCTTCATGAGTATTTGTTATTGTTTGATTTCTGGATAATCAACATTCTGACTGGAGTTAGGTGATAGCTCATTGTGGTTTTTATTTGCATTTGCTTGATGGCTTTTTATACTGAGCATTTCTTCATGTGTCTGTTGACCATTTGTGTTTCTTCCATTTATAAATGTCTAGTCATATCCCTTGTCCATTTCTTAACTGGATTGCTTGCTTTGTTGTTGAGTTTCTTAAACTCCTTATATATGTTGAATGTTGATCCTTTATCAGATGCTTGGTTTACAACTTTTCCCTCACATTCTGTTGGATGCCTGTTTCCTTTGTTAATTATTGCTTCTTTTGCTGTCAAAATTTTGATATAATCACATTTGTTTATTTTTGCTTTTAATGCTTGCTCTTCCGGGATCTTATTCAAAAACTGTTTGCCTGAGCCGATGTAATTTGAAGTTTCAAGTCTTAAGGTTTGATCATTGACCATTTTTTGTTTTTTTATGATGAAAGGAAGTTGTATTTCATTAAGTGATTTCTCTGCATCTATTTTTTTAATATTTTTATTCTTCAGTTTGGTGATGTGATTTATCATATTTATTTATTGACATATATTGAACAGTCTCTGCATCCATTTGATAAACCCCACTTTGTCAGGTTGGGTGATCATTTGATGTTTTGTTGGATTCGATTTGCTAGGATTTTGTTGAGGACTTTCAGCATTTATGTTTGTCAGGAATACTGGCCTATAGTTCTGGTTTTATTGTTGTATCTTTTCTGGTTTTGGAATTAAAGTAATGCTTTGATTAAAGTAATTAAAGTAAAAAGTGAATGTGGATGGGTTCCCTGTATTCCAACTTTTTGAAAATATCTGAATATTTTGGGAAAATTGGGTTTAGTTCTTCCCTAAAGTTTGGTAGAATTCAGCCATGAAGCCATCTGGTCTTCTACTTTTATTTGTTCAGAGTCAGTTTATTACTCTTAATTGTTGACTCAATCTAGTGGGTCCATTTGATCTATAGTATATATTAGCTCTGTTACTTTGTTGATTTTTTTCGTCTTATTGATATGTCTATTGATGAGACTAGTGTGTTGAAATCTACAGAGTCTTCCTTTAGATTTTTTAATGTTTATTTTATAAAACTTTAATATTAGGTGCATTTTTTCAATAGTTACATTTTCATATTAAATTTATCCATTGATAATTACATAATGGCCTTTGCTTTTGTCTTAAAAATCTATTTTGTTTGATATGAGTATAGCTACTCCTGCTTTCTTTGTATTTCTGAGTCCATGGAATATTTTTTCTACCCTTTCATTTTCTGTCTGGCTGTATACTTATTTGTGAAATATGTTTCTTATAGGAAGCATGTAGTTGGGTCTTTTTATTTTATATAATTCATTTGGCCAGTCTGTATCTTTTAATTAGGGAATTTAGCTAATTTACATTCAAGGTTATTATTGATAAGTAATGACTATGTACTCCCATTTTTCTTATAAAGATAGATACCATTGCTTGTTTTGAATCTCCTTTGTACTTTTAAAACTAGGAGGTTTTCTGCTTTCATTTTCTTTTACATTATTGGTTGCCTTTCTCTGTTTCTGTATGTAGTATATTCTTAAATGTCATTTGTAAGGCTGGCCACATGATGACACATTCTTTCATTTTTTGCTTGACTTGGAAGGTTTTTCATTTATAAATAAGGGCTTTTATATATGTGAAGTATCCTATGTTGGCAGAGTTTTGTTCCTTTGAGAACTTGGATTTCATCTCTCCATTCTCTCTTGACCTGCAGAGTTTTTGTTGGGAACTGCTATCAATCTGATGGCAGTTTCTTGAAAAGTGACCTGGCACCTCTCTCTTACTAATTTTAGGATATTCTCTTCATGTTCTACTCTTGAAACTTTGACTGTAGTGTGTCATAGTGAGGACCTTCCCTGATTATGCCTATTTGTTGTTCCATACACTTAGTGAATTTGGATGTCCGTATCTTTCCCAAATCAGGAAAGTTTTCTGCTATAATTTCCTTGAATAGGTTTTCTAAGTCTTTCTTTCTTTACATTCTTGCAGGTATCCCTAGGAATGGTATATTTAGTCATTTGACAGTATTCCAGAGATCCTGAACATTGTTTTCATTTTTTCTTATTTTTGCCTTACTGATATATTTCAAAAGATGTGTCATCTAGATCATACATTCTTTCTTTTGCTTTATCAAGTCTATTGATAAGGTTTTCCACTGTATTTATTTATTTGACTTGTTGAGTTCTTCATTTGTAATATTTCTATTGGGCTCTTTCTCAATATTTCTGTCTCTTTGCTGAATTTCCCATCCATGTCATGTACTGATTTCCTCATTTCATTTAACTGTTTCTCTGTATATTTGAATAAGCTTTTCAACCATTCTTTTAAATTCTCCATGTTCCTTTCATCCCAGATCAATGTTGATGTTGCATTGTGTTCCTTTTTGGGAGTCATATTGTCTTTCTTGTTCATATTTCTTGTGTTTCTATGTTGGATTTTGTATATTTGGGGGCGATTGTAATTCTGTCACTTCTAGAGAATGATTTTTGTTGACTGAAGGTTTTATTCCTGGAGATGTGCCTCTGAGTATTGTCTTGGCAATTAATTCAAGTTAAATTTTGTAGTGTAGTCTCTCAGTACCATTATTCACTGTTGTTGATGATAGCCATAGCAGGTATCTGGGTTGTTCCTATTGTTTATTGTTGTCACTGAGATTCTTGTTTTGCAGGTCTCCAGTCATATCTTGAGGGAAGGAAATGTGTGATGGGCTTCCCCAGTGTTGGAAGCAGGTGTTGGTGTTATGGATAGACTTGGCACATAGATTCCCAGCCAGTATCCAAGTCAGACACTGGAGTTGCAAGGTCAATGTTGGCTGTAGGAGCTATGTTGACTTGGAGACTCCTAGCTGCAGCCCTGATCTGGGGCTCCAAGAGTTACACTAATGCTGATTGGAAAAAGCAGGATCTACAGATTCTGCTTGAGAGAGTGACTGGATATGTGAGAGTGACTTTTTTTTTTTTTCAAATTTAGATATGTTGAGGCCAGAAGTCTGGTGCACTGGATTCAGCTGCTATCTGAGACAACAGCATCCTCTATTGGAGTGCTAGTTTGAGTCCTGGCTGCTCTGCTTTCAATTCACCTGGTAATGTTTGGAGGAAAGCAATGGAAGATGGCCCAAGTACTCGGCCCCTGCTTCCCATCTGGGAAAACTGAATGAAGTTACATGTTCTGTGTTTCGGTCTGGTCCAGTTTTTGCCATTGTGGTCATTTAGGCAGTAAACCAGTGAATGGGAAATCTCTTTGTCTCTGTCTTTCCCTCTCTCTCTGTCATTCTGTCCTTCAAATAAATGCAATAAATCTTTTTTTTTTTAATACAACTATGTATGCTAACTGATGCTATGGAAGACAAAAAGAAAATATTTATGCATAATTAATGACTTGGGTAGAGAGGGTTGCATTTTTAAGGAGCCCTGACAGGGTGGACCTCCTTAAGATGAGATTTGACAGAGAAAAGTTAACTTTGAGAATTTAAGGGGAAAGCAGAAGAGCACATTGGGTAGGATGTCCTGGATTAGTCTAGCAAGTAAATCTCAAGATTGCAAGGCAACAGGATTTGTGACCAATTCTACAAATTTGTGACTGTTCTGTGGTTACTGTCTTTGATGTTTTTAATCATCTTATCTTTTTAAAAAAATATTTTATTTATTTATTTGAGAGGCAAAGTTACAGACAGAGAAAGGGAGATACAGAGAGACATAGAAAGTTTAGGAGTGCAAATGTGAATCACAAAAACATCATTAGTAGATAAATAAATGAAAAGGTATTAAATTGATGAACCTATTTAAATCTATCAAATACTAGATCAGGGATGAAGAGAAATGTTAATTTAATCATTGACACCTGGGTTTTGATTTTTTAAAAATTATATTGAACAATAAATGACAAAATGACTCCTGAACTCATTGGTAGTTGGATGAACAAAAATTAAAATAGGAATTATGTATAACTATGTATGCTATATATGTGTGTGTCTATATAGCCCTAATAGTTAGGTCACTCATGCACACAAGGAAATAAAGTCTGAATAGATGGCAACTATTTGTGGAAATAACTCATGTAGTGTCCATAGGTGGTTTAGTCCATAAATGAAACCATTCTGAATTTGAATACATCACTAATATTAAAATGTTTTCTTTACTTGTTAATTTTTTAAAAAAAATAACATCAAATCAAGAAAATATTTATTATTTATTACCACATGTCAGTTAATGCATTGCATTTCTTTTCTTTCTTTTTTCTTTTTTTTTTTTATCCTAGAAGAGGTTTTCAGGATGCTCCACACCCAGCAGCTGACCAATGCATGGAAAAAAGACCTAATCATTTCAGTCTTATTGGAGACAATTATAAGGAACTGGTTCTAGCTGAAAATTTCCTGTGGGATCATTTCAGGATGCGAACAGACTGACTTCACATTTGCAGCTCACCTTCTCATTGCCCAATCACTGCCTTTTATTTCCAACTGACATCTCAGGACCACTACCAACATTTCTAGCAATGACAAAATTTCCTTCAGAACATTATTCCAAGCATGAATGAAAAAGATCTGCACCTGGTAGCTACTGTTCTCTGTGTATATGCAGGTGAGTGTATGTTATGAGCTCTTGATGTTTATTCTTAAATAACAATATGGCTTTGTACTTCTTCCAGGAATTTTAAAAGCTTCTACCTCATGGAGTTTTGAGATAAAATTTCAGAGTTTGGGGTATTATTTTTTGTATTTCTCTCTGCCAATTGGACATACGAAGAATTCAAAATCCTCAACTTCTCAGAATATATTTTGTTTCAATTTTTTGAATTTTTAAAGTTGTTAATGTGGTAATGCATTCAGTAATTTTCTAATGTTACTTATTTATTTTAATTTATTTCAAAAGCAGAAAAAGAAATCGAGATACATTGTCTGTCTGCTGGTTCATACCCACATGCCTACCACATCTGTGGCTGTGCCAGGCTGAAGCCAGGTACCCAGAAGGCAACCCAAACCTTGGATGTAGGTACCCAACCACCTGAGCCATCTCTTCCTCCCAGCGTGAATATTAGCAGGAATTTGATCAACAGCAGAGATGGGATCTAAACCTGGGCACTAAGATATGCAATGTGGGCATCTTAATATCTTAACTGTCGCATTAATTGCCCACATTACATTCAGTTGTCTTTTATTTTGGTTGTATATTCATTTCTTATATTTTTTGTTACTTGTTTTTTTTTTGTTTGTTTGTTTGTTTGAGTGTTGTTCTTTTCTGAAATGGCTGAACCTTCAAATACTAGATCACCACAAAGGAAAGGGTACTCCCTCATTCCTACAATGCAACACTTAAAGGAGTATGCAGTTTCTCCCAAGTATGCTACACATATCTACTTTCTATTACCTCTTTTCCCCATAAGCAAGGTCCTTATTTCAAGTATTCTCTCCAAGTTTACGAATTAGGTAGAGTCTTTTAAAAAAATCAGAGGCCGGCGCCGCGGCTCACTAGGCTAATCCTCCACCTTGCGGTGCCGGCACACCAGGTTCTAGTCCCGGTCGGGGCACCAGATTCTGTCCCGGTTGCCCCTCTTCCAGGCCAGCTCTCTGCTGTGGCCCGGGAATGCAGTGGAGGATGGCCCAAGTCCTTGGGCCCTGCACCCCATGGGAGACCAGGATAAGTACCTGGCTCCTGCCATCGGATCAGCGCAGTGCGCCAGCTGCAGCGTGCCGGCCGCAGCGGCCATTGGAGGGTGAACCAGTGGCAAAAGGAAGACCTTTCTCTCTGTCTCTCTCTCTCACTGTCCACTCTGCCTGTCAAAAAAAAAATTTAAAAAGTCAAAAACTGTAAAGAAATACACCCAAAAAATAAGCACACAGCCACTATGAAAGACACTTTGGAATGTTTTTACTAAGCTAAACACAGTCTTACCATATGAACTCGCAACCACACATCCAGGTGTGTGATTTAGTTATACAACACAAATGAATTAAAAAATTATGTCCATAGAGAAATTTGAATACTAATATATATAGCAGTTTTATTTATAATTGCAGAATCATGAACTCATGCAATGGACTAATATTGAATTGTTAAAAGAAATGAGCTATAAAGTCATAAAGGACCTGGTGAAACCTTACATGCACAGAACAAGAGAAAAAATCAGTCTTAGAGGCTAAAAAAAGTATAATCCAAAATATATAATATTATAGAAAATGCAAAACTATGTTGACAGTAGAAAAATCAGTTTGCCAGGAAATGGGATGTGGAGAATGAATAGGTACAGTGCAGGAAATTTTTTATGGCAGTGAAACAATTTTGTATGATACTGTAACAGTAGACACATGACGTTAAGCATTTATCAAAACCCACAAAACTCTGCAATGAATACAGGAAACCATGGTGTACACTACAGACTTTACTTAATTCTTTCCTTCCTGACATCTTTAATGCATCTTTTCTTTTATTGTGCTAAAATCAGCAGGTTCTGTGGTTTCTCATTGTTTTCCCTTAGCTCTTGCGGAGATAGTTGGGTGGGTGAATATTTCTGCAAAGTGATGTTTCTGTGAGGGTCTTAGCCACCATCGTCTTCTGCATTCTATAATAGTATACCAATGTTAATATGAAGATATGCATGTGACAGGGGAGAAAAAATTCAAATGTGAATAATAAAATTGTTTACTAGTCATGGTACTTGCAAAGGGGAGCAAAGGCAGGATGCTAGATGGGAAACATGAATAAGAAAGGTATTATTATGGAATAGAAGAAAATCGCGACGTGCATGTTGGGCCACACTTTCAATGAACCAAAAGAAAAGCATATCTTAACTTAGACACATGAATGGACAAGCTCAAGGAGAAGTTTTCAAAACTAGAGGAAAACACAAGTAAACATAAAGAGATGAAACAAGAGTCCTCAGAATTCAGAGAATGCCTTGGGGGGGCGAATCTCACAGCTCTCCATTTAAAATTGGAAAAAGCACAAAGCAGAATAAACATGAGGAAATCACATGTGTTTTTATATATATATATATATATATATATATAATTTCGGGGATGGAAATTAAAACAGATGTTTTTTTTTTTTTTTTTAAACTTTTATTTAATGCATATAAATTTCCAAAGTACGACTTATGGATTACAATGGCTTTCCCCCCATACAGTCCCTCGCACCCACAACCCTCCCCTTTACCACTCCCTCTCCCCTTCCATTCACATCAAGATTCATTTTCGATTATCTTAATATACAGAAGATCAGCTTAGTATACATTAAGTATGGATTTCAACAGTTTGCTCCCACACAGAAACATAAAGTGAAAAATAATAGATGATTTTTTTAAATGATGATGAAATCAGAGCAGACCTATTGTCATGTTTAATCCCAGTGAGAGTCAAGTTGGGAATTGATAATTTCTTTCTTTCTTTTTTTTTTTTTTTTACAGAGGATCAGTTTAGTATGCATTAAGTAAGGATTTCAACAGTTTGCACCCCCATAGAAACACAAAGTGAAATATATTGTTTGAGTACTCGTTATAGCATTAAATCTCAATGTACAGCACATTAAGGACAGAGATCCTACATGAGGAGTAAGTGCACAGTGACTCCTGTTGTTGACTTTACCAATTGACACTCCTGTCTATGGCATCAGTAATCTCCCTATGCTCCAGTCATGAGTTTCCAAGGCTATGGAAGCCCTCTGAGTTCTCCGATTCTTATCTTGTTTAGACAAGGTCATAGTCAAAGTGGAGGTTCTCTCCTCCCTTCAGAGAAAGGTACCTCCTTCTTTGATGGCCTGTTCTTTCCACTGGGATCTCACTCGCAGAGATCTTTTGCCAGAGTGTCTTGGCTTTCCATGCCTGAAATACTCTCATGAGCTTTTCAGCCAGCTCCGAATGCCTTTAGAGCTGATTCTGAGGTCAGAGTGCTATTTAGGACATCTGCCATTCTATGAGTCTGCTGAGTATCTCACTTCCCATGTTGGATCACTCTCCCCTTTATTTACTCCATCAGTTAGCGTTAGCAGGTACTAGACTTGTCTATGTGCTCCCTTTGACTCCCAGTCCCTTCACCATGACCAACTGTGAACTGAAACTGATCACCTGGAACAGTGACAGGCAGAGTGGACAGTGAGAGAGAGAGACAAAGAGAAAGGTCTTCCTTTGCCGTTGGTTCACCCTCCAATGGCTGCCGCGGCCGGCATGCTGTGGCCAGCGCACCGCACTGATCTGAAGGCAGGAGCCAGGTGCTTCTCCTGGTCTCCCATGGGGTACAGGGCCCAAGCACTTGGGCCATCCTCCACTGCACTCCCTGGCCACAGCAGAGAGCTGGCCTGGAAGAGGGGCAACCGAGACAGAATCCAGCACCCCAACCGGGACTAGAACCCAGTGTGTCGGTGCTGTAAGGCGGAGGATTAGCCTATTGAGCTATGGCGCCAGCCAAGATTCATTTTCAATTATCTTTGTATACAGAAGATCGATTTATTATTTATTAAGTAAAGATTTTATCAGTTTGCACCCACACAGAAACACAAAGTGTAAAATACTGTTTCAGTACTAGTTATAGCATTACTTCACATTGGACAACACATTAAGGACAGCTCCCACATGAGAAGTAAGTACACAGTGACTCCTGTTGTTGACTTAACAAATCGACACTCTTGTTTATGGCGTCAGTAATTTCCCTAGGCTCTAGTCATGAGTTGCCAAGGCTATGGAAGCCTTTTGAGTTCATTCGCTGACTTTGATCTTATTCCGACAGGGTCATAGTCAAAGTGGAAGTTCTCTCCTCCCTTCAGAGAAAGGTACCTCCTTCTTTGATGGCCCCGTTCTTTCTACTGGGATCTCACTCACAGAGATCTTTCATTTAGGTCTTCCTCTTCTTCTTCTTCTTCTTCTTCTTCTTCTTCTTCTTCTTCTTCTTCTTCTTCTTCTTCTTCTTCTTCTTCTTCTTCTTCTTCTTCTTCTTCTTCTTCTTCTTCTTCTTCTTCTTCTTTTCCAGAGTGTCTTGGCTTTCCATGCCTAAAATACTCTAATGGGCTCTTCAGTCATATCCGAATGCCTTAAGGGCTGATTCTGAGGCCATAGTGCTGTTTAGGACACCTGCCATTCTATGAGTCTGCTGTGTATCCTGCTTCCCATGATGGATCGTTCTCTCCCTTTTTGATTCTATTAGTTAGTATTAGCAGACACTAGTCTTGTTTGTGTGATCTCTTTGGCTCTTAGACCTATCAGTGTGATCAATTGTGAACTGAAATGTTTTTGTATTTTGACAGGCAGAGTTAGAGAGTGAGAGAGAGAGACAGAGAGAAAGGTCTTCCTTCCATTGGTTCACCCTCAAATGGCTGTTATGGCCGGCATGCTGCACCCATCCGAAGCCAGGAACCAGGTGCTTCCTCCTGGTCTCCCATGCGGGTGCAGGGCCCAAGCACTTGGGCCATCCTCCACCGTCTTCCTGGGCCATAGCAGAGAGCTGGACTGGAAGAGGAGCAATCGGGAGAGAATCTGGTGCCCCAGCTGGGACTAGAATCTGGGGTGCTGGCGCCGCAGGCAGAGGATTAGCCAAGTGAGCCATGGTGCCGGCCTAGATGTGCCTTTACAAGTTAAATATAGAATTATTCAGAATTCAAGAGCAAATCTTCAATATATCAAGAACACTATACACTAGAAAAAAGAAATCAGTCTATGCACTGTAAATTTAAAAAAAAAAAAGCCTATAATGCTTGAGTCTTTTACAACCTCCACTAGCAAAATCTTTTGTGTGAGTAGAGAAAATGTCTTTTGTCTGGACTGTTCCAGAAAGTCAGAGCAAAAAGTAAATAAAATTGAAATTATTTTCTTTTCAAATATTTGTTGTATGTGTATATTATACATAAAGACTACCATATCTGTTTATGTCCAATTGACAATCCAGAATCTGATACCAGATTTCTTCTGCAAGGACATCTTTGCAGGAAGTCATTCAGTAACTCAATGAAAACATTTTTAAGCACTGACACATTGTTTTTACAATCTTCTTGTTGCTTAGAACTGTGGGACCTTCTCACCCTACATTTAATTTTTGTGATAATTATAAATTGCAATTATTTAACTGGTGTGACAACTAAATTGTCACATATATAATTTTTGATGATTATATATTATATATATTTAAATATTTGTTTATTTATTTGAAAGACAGAGTTATGAGTTGAGAGAGAGAATGAGAGAGAGAGAAATCAACGTGCACCATTCGATAGCTCAGCTGGTAGAGCGGAGGACTGTAGAGAGAAATCAAGAGAGATCTTCCATTCAGAGGTTCATTCCCCAGATGGCCACAATGCCCAGGGCTGGGCTAGGGCAATGTCAGGAGCCAGAAGAAGACAGGAACTTCACTGGGGTCTCCCACATGGGTGCAGGGGCCCAAGGACTTGGGACATCTTCTGCAGCTTTCCCAGGTACAGGGAGCCGGAATGAAAGTGGAGCAGCTAGAACTCAAACCAGTGCCCACATGGGATGTCAGCAAGGCAAGCAAAGGTTCAATCCCCCTACATCACAGTGCCGGAACCTATAAGATTATACTTTAAGTAAATATACACATATTCAGGTCATATATATATATATATATATGGAAGAGAGAAGCTGGTAGCCTGCAAACACAAATAAATGTAAGGAAATGGAAAGACTTTTTGCATGGTAAGTTAAGCTTAAACTGCACATATGGTTTAAAAGCTGCATTGTGCTTCTTGAAAATGGACAAATATAGCATGTTAATGCAGTACTACCTTGATATCAAGACAAGCAAGGGCAGCTGTATAGGTATAGAGTGATTGAGTCTCATATAGTCCATGGAAAACACAACCCTTTGTAAATATTTGATTGAGGAAAGAAATTAAAAACATTTAAATCAAAGGAGTTTGAAGAATGAAGTCTGGATTGAAAAGGTATCTTTGAACATATTTAGTATAATCTCTCATCAAACTGAGTACTTTTTCTGAGCTATAGGCAAATATATAAAAAAATATGGATTTGTCATATTGTGGAGATTGAGATAAATCTTTGTGCTTTTACCTGTTGGCCATGAAGCCATTGGTAAATTATTTTCCTGGTTTAATCTTGGTATTCTTACCCAGATAACATTAAGATACTGCTATCTTGCCCTACTGTGTCTTTTGTAAGATAAGAAAATGTAGCTTTTCCTAACATCTTATGTGGTGGAATGAGAAGGCCATGCCAAGGTGGCCACTGGCAAGCGAGTGTCAGTTATTCAGGAATGGCTTTGAAATCCACCTGGCAACGGAGCCTGCCTGGCAACAGTCTGTGATTGGTTGGGGCATAGACCGTCCCTTGACCAGATTGGCTGGTCTTGACTATATAAGATGTGGTTACAACTGTAATAAGTGAGTCTGCTGCTCGCCTCAAGCCTGCTTTCACCCGACTCCCGGGGTCTGTGTGGTGATTCAGCGTCTCTTGCCCCCACCACGCTGTTCCTCTCAGAAATTAATCCACTGCAACATTGTTGAGAAATCAACAGCAACAATCTTACTTGATTTTAATAAAGTTGCCAATGTTTTTTTTTTCTGTATTAGAGATTTTTTTTGAAGTTTCTGTTGAAGGAGTTGCTGGGCAGCCATATTGATAATGCACCAGGATTTCAAAAAGTTGGTAGGAAAATGGAATTTAAAACTATGTTTATTTTGGTGCAACAAATTTTGAAATTTGCACATATTTTTTAAACAATTTAAATTTTCTGTAAGCTTTTTGAAATCCTTAATGCAGAGGTTTTAAATTTTTGTACTCTAATAAACTTGCCTTTTAACTCCTTGTTTTTCAAAAAGATTTATTTATTATGTATTTGAAAGGCAGAGTAAAAAGAGAAGGAAAAAAAGAGAGATCTCCCATCTGTTAGTTTGGTTCCCAAACACCTGCAACAGGTGAAGCTGGATCAGAATGAATCCAGAAGCCTGAATACCATCATGATCTCTCACTTGGGTGTCAGGCACCCTAGCCCTTAGGCTGTCATCCACTGCCTCCAAGTAACATTACAGGAAGCTGGATCAGAAGTGGAGGACAAACTTGACCCGAGGATGTGGGTATTCCATGCCACAGTTTAACCCGCTTGGCTGCAGCACTCGCCCTGTTCCCATGAACTTTTTGGGTATGTGACTTCTCTCCACAGGCACCCTGCAGCAGTAATTTAGCATCTGACCAATGGATCCCTCTCTCTCTCTCCCTCTCTCTCTCTCTCTCTCCTTCTCTTTCTCTGTCTCTGTCCCTCTCTCTCTTTCTCTCTCTCCACTCCACCTTCACCACATTTCTCTGTTTGAACTAAGATGTGAAATTGGTTTGTTTTACCCCCAGTAAAAACAATTTATCCTTAAGTCTGGTATTCAGAAAACAAAAATACAGACAACAGGAAAAAAAACTAACCAAAAAACAAAAACAAAACAGAAAAAAAGAAATAACAAAAATACTTCCTGCATACAAGAACAGAACATAAATACGCTTTCCAAGCCCCAGCACACGATGGCTGAAATTGTCCTACTTTCCCATCTTTTCACTTCCTGTCACTGCTTCCAGTCACTTCCTTTTCCTTCATTTACTCTTACATCCTTATCCTCATTGACTTTTTTGTTTGAACCGTGTTAGCAGGTAGCTGTTTTATGCAGTGAAGCAATGGGTCCTGTAATCAATAATTTTTTTCTCCTTTTCCTTGTCTAAAACACATCCAGACCTTTTAGAGCCCAACATCTTGCCCTATCATCACCGTTACTTTAAATCTTTATGGTGACCCAAAGTCAATACTTTGTGAGGCTGTAATTCCACTTGGTGGTTCTATTACCAAGTTCTCATATATTTCAAACTGATTTCTTATTCACCTCAAATCCTGGGAACTCAGTTACTCAGACACTAAGCTGGGAGCAGTACATGTATATGTGAGTATGAAGGTAGAGCATGCAGATATCCTCAGAGTGAAATGATTAGCTTTGAAAAATATTTTCCAAACTGATGAAATTAAAACCCTACACAAACATGTGGATATTGCAAAATAAATCTATTTTTTATGATGTTTGCTGTTTTACTGGTTGCTGGCCTCCTAATTAACACATCTAAAAATACTTTGAAAAGTACATGATTATCATCTTGATGGTAGGACTTGACTTTATTAAAAATATTAAGATGTTAAAAACCAAAAGGAACATGCTGAAGTGAAAATAGGGCAATGGTCAGACATGAGAATATTAGTCATGAATTTGCAATGCAAATATTTCTCCCACTTCTGCAGCATCCAGCAGATAGCACATTTACTGTTGATTGGCTCTGGCCTTCACTTTTGCCAAACACTGCCAATTTAAAGGAAGAGAGAAAGCTAAAATAGCTCCTTTTTAAAGCAAGATAAGAAGACCTTGTATGACTTTATGGCTTAAGTAGATTTCTTCCAACTTTTCAAAATTCTCAACCAGCTTGTAAATGGAAAGAACTTTTTTAAAATTCTCTTTTCTGTTCTTTCAAGCCATGCTATTCAATAGTGTAATAAGACTTCATATTAAAAATTCAATTGCCTTCCCTTTTCTGCTTGGTATAGTCAGTCATAAATGGCCCTAAGGTGAGAATATTCTTAGAGACTTGATTTTATTTAGTGATGTTTTGTCTGTGATTTCCCTAACCAATAACAAGAGTCAATCTCAAGAGGGCAAAGGTCTTAGTCTTATAAACCTCTTTATAAGCCATTCATTATTTTGCACTAGGGTTTGCACTTAAAAATGAATTAGGGCAATTTTTTCAAGCATAAAATAAATTTATTCAAAGCTAGAATATATGATCCAAAGGTCAAAGCCAATCTGCTCAGGCTTATTTTTAAACTCCAGTTCATAAACTTAGAACTGTTTACTCATATTTCTGAAAGAATATTTTGATCATTATCTTAGAACAGGCAAATTTTCTTTCTTAATAAAAGTCTAGCAATAATCTTCACTATTTTCACTTCATAAGACTGCTCAATTTATGAATTTCTTTTGAATATGCATTTTAAAAAATTAAAACCTTGCTTCATAAGTCAAACACTGTGGTCCCAAATTGTGCCCTAAAATCAATGTTTTCAATAGAATAAGATAATTACAACAAATTCAAATGCAGCAGATATACAATATATTGCAGCACTATTAAAGTATTGATTATATACAGTGAAAGTACATGTTTTATGTTAGAACACATTGTAAAGGATTTTTCTTGCTATATTTCCATTCTATATTTTTAATAAATTACTGAAAGTTAGTGGCATAAACCAACGGTAATTATTCTGTCTCACAAATACTATGGCCTGTGTTTATGATATCTAAAACTTCAATTGTGACATCCAAAGGCTTCTAAAGCTCATTCGCTCTCCTGTCTGGTACACGCGCTGCTTAAATGCCTTGATGACCTCATTTGACTGTCAGCCAGGACACCTACACGTGGCCTCTTCAAGCTGGCTGGGTTCCAGGGCCCACTCTTGCAATACAGTGAGAAACATAACAACTTCGTTTTGGATGCCCTAGCTTCAGAGGCCATGTGATGTCACTTCCACTATACAAATTAATGCCGTTCCAAAGGCACACCCAGAGTCAAGGGGACTGAACACTGACTGCTTCTCTGTTGAAGAATGCCAGCGTGCTTGCATGACTAACTTTGGAAAGTAAAATTCGTTGCCACTGTTACCTGTTCAAAAAAAAAAAAAAAAAAAAATTGAAAGTTACTTGATTCTTGACCGTAGCCTTTGGGAAAACAGACATTGAATAATTTTGAGATTATGTCTCGTGAATGGCTACAGAACTTTCCTACCCTGCTCAAAAGTATTGGTCTTTAATACAGAAGAGATACAGGAAAACAGGATAAATATAAGAAGACAAATATGATAACGGCACAGGAAAGTGTTACTTTACTCACCAAAGAAAGCCACATTCCATAGAGAAGACCTCCTAGAGCTAGAAGCCTCCAACTAGGCAAAGTTTTTATCCTGGTAAATGGAGACTTCTTTTGCTTGGCTGGCTAAGATATCAATCCTGAAAGTAAGCTAACAGCCAGTCATCAATCTAATTAGATGTTGCCAGCCAACAGGTGGCTACAAGGGGCCTTAGAAATTATGACCGGGATTTTGTACATAGCTGAAGCTACA
The DNA here is from genome assembly GCF_964237555.1 of Oryctolagus cuniculus. Classification (NCBI taxonomy): domain Eukaryota; kingdom Metazoa; phylum Chordata; class Mammalia; order Lagomorpha; family Leporidae; genus Oryctolagus; species Oryctolagus cuniculus. Next base: position 27,953,352 of record NC_091432.1, on the reverse strand, counting down.
AAGGGTTTGGGCCCTGCCTGCCAAATTGCACCTCTGCTGTCACACCCCTTAACTTCTGAGATAGGGTTCCTTTTGGGGTTTCCAAGAAATAGCCTTGCACAGTTTTTTTTAAAAGATTTATTTTATTTATTTGAAAGACAGAGTTACAGAGAGAGGTAGAGACAGAGAGAGAGGTCTTCCATCTGCTGGTTCACTTCCCAGATGGCCACAATGGCCAGAGCTGCACTGATCTGAAGCCAGGAGCCAGGAGCTTCCTCCAGGTCTCCCACTTGGGTACAGGGGCCCAAGGACTTGGGCCATCTTCCACTGCTATCCTAGGTCATAGCAGAGAGCTGAATCAGAAGAGGAGCAGCCGGGACTAGAACCAGAGCCCAGATGGAATGCCGGAGTTTCAGGCCAGGGCTTTAACCCATTGCGCCACAGCGCCGACCCCAGTTTTCTCACTCAATTTTTTTGCAAACAGGGGCCAACATCCTGTCTGCCTGCCTAACTGTTACCCTTTTTGTTCCTCTCTTAATAAGTATTACAGGGTCACAAGTCCTAGATCTGACACCAGTTTCTCCTGTCTCTCCTCTTTCCACTTTCTCTGCCACACACACACACACACACACACACATAGCTTCTTTCTTTTTCATAGTCATGTACTTCATACTACTGAATAATGGGAAGAGTTTCAAATTTAGTTTTATGAAATTTATGTTAATGGACTACTTTTTCAAGTGGAAGCACTATTCTAGGATCTGGAGTGAATATTCAACTAAAAGAGGAAGGAAAGTGAGCTACCCTTAACGTATTTATAGCCAAATCAAGAGAAGTAAGTATAAATATGTCACTCAGTACACTGTGCTTTGAGCTGAAATGGGGATAAGCGAATACTGTTATGCATATCTGAGGAAAAGGTGATCGATTCTGGCTGACGGGTTCATGAAGGCTTCACAGATGACTTGATTTTAGTTAGTATCCTGACATGTTTACAATAGGACATTTCGTACAATGAATATAGATTACGATTCCCCATTCCTTTGAAAAACAGTACAAATGGAAGTTGTCAGAGTGGAAATAGTAACACTGAGTTAAACACAGGAGTGAGCTGAATCTTGTAATAGTTAAAGTCTGGTTCAAGTTCTGTCTGTATTATAAATACTTGGGTATACTTGAGAAAATTATTAAAAGCCTCCATGCTTCAGGTTTTTGTTTGAAAAATGGTGGAGCAATCAACAAATACATCATAATTCCACTGAAACCATTACATTTGATAGTTTTTGTGAAGTGGTTATTACAGTGTCTGACATACCTTAATAGTGAAGAAATACCTGCAAAATCAACACTGTTTTCACTATTGATATTGTTGTAAATGAGAGAAAATTATGTGCAGGTTTTCAGAACTAAACTTGTTTAGCAGAATTCAAGCTAGGGATAGTTAGTTATCATTGCATGTCATCATCATTAAAATACAAGTAGAATAAAAGCAATAAGCAAAAGTCAGTGATTTTCTATTCTGTATTTCATTTTTATAATAGCATTAAGAACAATAAAATTACATTGTTAATTAATGTATTTATTCAATAGTTTTTAAGATTTATTTGTTTATTTGAAAGTCAGAGCTACACAGAGAGGAGAGGCAGAGAGAGTGAGAGAGAGAGAGATCTTCCATCTGATAGTTCACTCCCCAATTGGCTGCAAAGGTCGGAACTGCACTGATCCGAAGCCAGGAGCCAGGAGTCTCCTCTGGGTCTCCCCTGCTGGTGCAGGGGCCCAAGGACTTGGGCCATCTTCTACTACCTTCCCAGGCCACAGCAGGGAGCTGGATCGGAAGTGGAGCAGCCAGGTCTCGAACTAGCACCCATAAAGGATGCCCACTGCACCACAGTGCCAGCCCCTAATAGTTTTTCTATCAGTAAAGTTTTAATGAGAGAAACTGTGTCAATAGTGTAACTTATATTACAATTACAAGAGTATCGGGGGCTGATAGACAAGTCCAAAATGCTATAGGCAAATCTCCAAGAAGGTCAATGTGAAACTTTAAACTCTCAGAAAGGGTTAATCCTGCCATCCACAGCAGAGTTCTTAATCAGGGAAACACCAGCCAGTTCTTCCATTAAGGCTTTTGAGCTAGTTGAATCAGACAGCTTAGTTTATGTAAGATAATGTCTCTGAATTTAATATCTATAAAATATATTCTTATCAACACATAGCTTAGTTTTTGATTGAATAACTGGGCACCATATTCTAGCCAAGTTGATCTATCAAAAGACTATCACAGTGACTAACTGCTCATTTTCTCTGTCATGTATGATTCTATCATCACCACCTTTAATATTCCCTGGACCATGGTAGTTTTACCCAACAACTGTTGGTTTAGTTGCCTGCATGTTGGACAGCCAGACACTAGAAGTCATGGCCTTTTATGGGGAGAAAATTTATTACAAGACAGCCAGCTGAGGAACCAGAGGAAATGCTCAAATCTGACCCCAAGAACAGCTTCCCCAAGTAATATTAATTAGGAAGGGAAGGGAGAGTTGATTGGTCACCCCCAAAATGAGAATTCCTGACCTTTCTGCATATATACAGGTCAGCTACATTCCTCTTCACATGTTACCTGTTCAAAATCAGACAGATTTGCCTTTTCTGGAGTGTGGAGATGTTGGCCCAAATGTTTGCCTATTGGTCAACAACACATTTATCATTTGTCATCTGTGATCCAGACACGTTTCAGCCACTTAGGGGAGTTTTAACAGTCACTTGTTCTACCACATGAATTCAGTAGTTTCAGGCAGTGCTTCACTAAGAAACCCTGCAATATGGTTTCAGCAGGAACTCAAAAACAATCCCTTAAGCTAATTTTAAAAGTGCTATATTTATGGGGGCATCTAATAAGCGTTGAAAAGAACTTTGAAACAAACTCCACAAGCAAATGCAAGGAAAAAAAAAAACATCTTTTTAGATTAGATTAGGTAGTAATTCTATAAAGCTTTTTTTTTTTTTTTAAGAAAAAACTAATTCTCTCAGCACCATGGGAACTCATTATTAATGAGATGACCTCCAAGAATATTCATCAGGAAGGCATTGTATGTATACAGGTGAGAGAAAATGAGTTCCCAAACCAGGCAACACCAGCAAGATGGAAATAGAAGACATTTCTGATAGAATTCTGAAAGAGGTGTTTAGAGTTTGCTTGACACAGGAAAATAAATAAAGGGGAGAACTTTCAGTCAATAACTGCTGCTTGTTATGGGAAGGTCATGGACTAAGAATGCACAAATTATAGTTTATCCAAGTAAGAGGACAACTGGAATGATTCTCCAGTTTCAGAGTCTCACGAAGTTGCTATTAAACAGAAATAGAACTAATGTATCACTTGGTAACTTTACTGTAGAAGCAAGCATAAGTTTCAGTATGAAATGTAGGAGTGTACATAACAGGAAATTAATTGGCATGCAGTATCTAGTATATCATCAAAAGTCTGCATAATTAATCACATTTATAGATGATCTCTCCACTAACATGCAGTATAGCCTTTGCAATGTCGAGATGTTATTGCTATTTCATTTGATTCTCTTCTGATATTTTATTAATTGTGACAGGTGTTTGTTCTAAATAATTTAATTATTATTTAGCTGCACTGATGCTTTGATATTCTTAAAGCTAAAGATACAATTAAAATCAATTAAAATTAAAATCAATTAAAAACATTAAAATTTAATTACTAGAATAAGAGACTATGGTGATGGGTTTTAATAATATTACATTTTTGTGTGTGTTCTTACTTACTTTAGCCCTTCATTAGTGACCAATATACCAGTCTAAGATACCATAAATGAAAATACAAACTGCAGAGTCATATTTAGGTGCTATCACTACATACATGAACACATATCAGATATATTAAGTATATTACACCAATATTCTTTCCAAGTGTTAGAAAACATACTAAGAGAAAAATCAGCGGTATTATAAACAGACTTCTTAAATAATAAAAGTAATATCTAAATCATCATCAATTGTATTAACTTTAAAAAGCATGAATTTTAAGTGTACTATAGTGAAGAATGCCATATTTGTGGTGAATAGAATGGTAAAATCAGTTTGGAAGACTTTTTCATTAAAAAGTGACTATTGGGATTGGCACTGTGGCTTAACAGGTTAAACCACCATCTTCAGTGCCAACATCCCATATGGGAGCTCTACTTCCAATTAGCTCCCAGCTAATGCACTTGGGAAAGCCACGCAGAATGGCCCAAGCGCTTTGGCCCCTACACTCATGTGGGAGACCCAGAGGAAATCCTGGCTCCTGGCTTATGTATGGCCCTAACCTGGCTGTTGTGGCTATTTAGGGAGTGAACCAGCTGATAGAAGACTTCTCTCTCCCTCTGCCTCTCCCTCTCTGTAACTCCTCCATCAAATAAGTAAATAAATCTTTTTAAAAAGTTTTTTTAATTAAAAGATATCTCATAGTTTATAATATACTAATGCACATCCTGAGTTTTCAGAGTAAAGGAAGTAGTATGGAAAATATTCATCTGACTTGAATAAATTGTGTCTTTTTAATAGTTTGGTACCAGATGGTTAAGCTGATAGGCTTGAGCTCTGGTTGAAGATGACTTACTATACTCATGAAAATATGCTTCTGTCTTCTATGTTCCATTCAAATTATAAAATAAGTAAAGAATAATAAAGATCATATACAGCACTGGAAGTCTTGGGAGAACACTATCAACAGAAGAGAAGCATGAAAAATTTCCCAGATTACAGAAGATATTTTAAGGTCAAATTTAAGAAAAATTCTGAAGGAGTTAGAAAGTAGACATCCTGGGGCTGTCATTGTAGTACAGGAGGTAAAGCCGCTGTCTGTAACACTAGCATCCAGTACAGGTGCCAGTTCCTGCCTGGGCTACTCCACTTCCAATCCAGCTCCATATTAATGGCCTGGAAAACAGCAAAGATGGCCCAAGTGGTTGGGCCCAAGTCACCAATGTGGGAGACCTGGATTAAGTTCTTGGCTCTTGGCCTCAGCTTGGTCTAGCCCTGGGTGTTGCAGCCATCTGGAGAGTGAACCAACAGTTGGAAGATCCCTTTCTCCATCTCTCCCCACTGTATGTAACTCTGACTTTTGAATAAATAATTCTCAAAGAAATAAAATGAAATCCATATATGTATTTTCCTGGTAGATATCAAAGTGTTTGAAACGTTAGTGTCATCTGTGGGTGGGGCACAGAATTAGCATTAGGCTAGTCATTCAATAATTAATATAAAATACACTTATTCTCTTACTCTCCTACTCACAAATCAACTAAAATAAAATAACTTGCCTTCCAAGTTTACTCTGTTATTGGGTGTGTCAGAAATCATTCATTTCAGCAAGCATGCCATGTATTGTATGTCAAAGTACGTGTACTATATGTCAATGTCAAAGTGGTAGAAGGGGACTATGTGACTTTTGGAAGAGCTGTCCTAGGTTGAGTGGGGAAGGGGTAGCAGGAAGGTCATAGAAGCTCTACCAAAGAGTCAATAGTTGATTTTGAAGCTCTAAGCTTGAATCATCAAATGGACTGATTCTTAAAATGCTTTCCTGGCATTCATGTTCTCAGGAATCTCAGAAGCTCTCAGGTCATAGTCACATAGAGTGAATCTTAGCAAATTGGTATGAACTTTCAGTCCCTCTGAAATTTATTTATTTATTTGAAAATCAGAGTTAGAGAGAGAGAGAGCGAGAGTGAAAGCGAGAGAGAGAGAGAGAGAGAGAGAGAGAGAGAGTCTTCTATCCACTGGTTCACTCCCCAAATTCCAGCAATGGCCAGGGCTGGGCCAGGCTGAAGCCAGGAACCAGGGGCTTCTTCTGGGTCTCTCACATGGGTGCAGGGGCCCAAGGACTTGGGCTAACTTCTGCTGCCTTCCCAGGTGCGTTATCAAGGAGCTGTATCAGAAGTGGAACAGCTAGGACTCCAACTGGTGCCCATATAGGAAGCCAGCACTGTAGAGGGTGATCCAACCTTCTGTGCCACAGTGCTGGCCCTGAAACTCTCTCTTTTAACTAAGTATCTGGTTGCCAAAATATCTGGAGAACATTGAATTCTACTTTGTTTTAATTAACTTTTTAGTCTTGAGGAAGTTCCTCTCCTTGGCAAACTCTAGGAAATGTAAAGGAATAAAATTTCCATGAAATGCAGTACCAAACCAGATTACCCACAGATAATCAAACAGTGTGGTTATCCAAATAAAATTTGTAGTTCTGGTGCAGGAAATTCGCAGCATGGATATTGAGAATAAAGTCATATAAAATAAGTTAGAGCCACAGTCAAGTAAGCAAGAGAAAAATGTAGCTAGGATATAAGCAACCACACTGGAAGAAAACACTGTTCGTGTGTTGCCTTTTATTTCACCCCAAATCCCTGTACCACCTCTGGTGGCATTCTACTCTAATCAGACCCTAAGACCGTAGCCAGGAGGTCAGCGACTAATTCCTGGACTAAAGAAATCTATTATGCATATCAGTACTAGTGAATTAGAAACAGGTGTGATAAAACATTTCAGGAAAACTAAGACCATGAGAGAATAACACCATTCTTGGAAATGAGAATAGTTGATGAAATAAAATAATACCTAGAAAAAAAGGCAAAATGTTTTAAAATTAATTAGAGACACGTCGGGTAGGCATTTGGTGCAGTGAGATGCCCGTATCCCCTATCAGAGTGCCTGCGATCAAATCTCTGCTTTATTCTCCATTCTAGCTTCCTTCTAATACACACCAAGGGTGGCAGCAGGTGATGGCTCAGGTGCATGGGACTCTGCCATCCTCATGGTAGATCTGGGTTGAATTCAGGGCTCCTACCCCATCAGGAAGTTGCAGGCATTTGAGGAGTGGTGAACCGGTAGAAAGGAAATCTCTCCCTTCTCTCTCTCTCCCTCTCTCTTCTATTTTTTCAAATCAATAAAATAAATTCCAAAAAATAAAATTGATTATAGATAATATCTTACTAAAAGTTACCATGAATATTGTATATATAACAGTAGGTTCATGTCAGAAAAATTAAATTAATATTTAATACATGATTCACATGGTAAGATGATTAGTGAATAGAATGAATGGATGGATATGACTAAATATTAGACTACAAATGAGATATTGAGATATGACTTGAAACATACAAGGGCAAAAAGTGAAAGACATATAATATTAAACTTAAGGGTAGATGGAGAAAGTCAGACAAGGTAGAAATGATTAATGGGAGGGAGATGGACAGGAACATTTTTCTTTTCCTGGGGAATAATTTCAACACTTGAACAAAGTTCCAGCAAGTCTGACTCAGAGTGATCCAAGGGGAAAAAAACTCACATGCAGACATATTGTGATAAAATCTGTTGGTTAAAACAAGGGTCAACATTTAAAAACCCAAGAAAGAAAAGCAAGTTATATAGATGTAAAAATTTATACTATTTGGACATGGCACAACTCAGCTATAAAAATATACTAACAATTAATGAAACAAAGGTTCAAAAATAATTAAGAGAAAAACTAATGGTTTTTAAAGTGCAACCAACTACTTAGTGAGTTCAAAACAAGGGGTCAGTTCCTAGAGTCCATTCATGTGTGCTGCAAATGTCTGATTTTTCAGAAATGGAAACAATAGACTTGTGGAAAGAATCAATCATCTCAGTAATAACTATTCATGTTCTTCTGTGAAAAGTAACAGCAAAAGTGCTGCATGATCAGATAGTGCAATGATAAATTTCCTTCACAATATTTTTTGCATGTGTCAAGACCAATCAGTGTCTATACTCTTGAAAAACAATGATTTTTCTGCTTTTTATTTGTTGAGTTATTTTTTTTAGTGCTGGGTTAAGTTTGTGATTATAAAATAAACAAAGTATGTCATCATCGTAAAACTTGAGAGAAAAAGTAGGAAAGGAAGGACTAGTGGTGGGAATGTGGACAGGAGAGAGTGTAAGGTGAAAAGTATCATTATGCTCTTAAATCTGTATATATGAAATATATAAAAATTTGTTTACCTTATATAAATAAAAAATTATAAAAAAGGAAATGGTACATTTTCAATTTGTGACCTTTCTCTTTTCTATAATTGAGGATTAAGTTTTAAGTAATTTGCAAAATCCATCATTATAGATAATTATATTATAGATATTTATAAAATACACTTGCAACAAAATTAGATACTTATAACATTATAAGATACTTATAAAATTCATTTGCAACTAAATTAAATTAAGTGCTATAAAAAGTTGTGAACTTACCCTTCTAACACACAATGAATAGAAATAATCTTAGATTCAGCATCAGTCTTAAAAAAGACAATAAACTAGAAGCACACTTTCTGTTATCTTATTTGATTTTCTGTTGCAATGTTTTGTTTTGTTAGTGATTCTCCAAGAAGTTATGATTTTGGTGATGAAAATGAATTCCTTATAATTTCTCTCAACTTTGTAAAAAATGTGAACTTGGCCTCTGGAAATGTCCATAAATAACCCAAAGTTGTCCACTTTTTCTATATACAATCACAATTGTGACTCATCATTATATGTATAGTCCCTGCTTGTGGAAGTGTTGGCTGTCCTCTCATTTGGTTTTGTGTGGGTGTCTGTGTGACCAATGACAGGGTGACTCATTCTCTCTGAAGGTCACTTTTGCAGTGAGTAGATTTCCTTAGGCAGAATTATTGCCTGCTACTCATTTCAACTTGGAGACTGAGGTAAGTAGGTAGAGGTGTGTATTTATTACTGGGGATAACATAAGAGAATGACTCATGTTCACATAGTGATTTGCAGATTCCTATGGCCTACTTTCACATTTATACCTTCTTTCTTGCCATATGTGTTCCTGTGAAGTTATTACTTAACTGATTTCTGAGGTGAAACACTAACTCCTTGTGATAGAAATCACACATATGATCTATGTTACATACTGCCTTCTTGCATTTACTCATTCATTCCTTTAGTTATATGATTCATTCAGTTCTAAATAAAAATAATACTAGTTTTTAGGAATATAACTTTGAAGAAGAAAGGCAAAATTTCTTCCTCCATGGAACTTACATTAAAATAGGGATTATAAACTTTGAAGAAAAAGTTACAATTTAAAATGAATAAAAATGCACCAACGTTCTGAGAGCTGGAAATATTTGGCAAGGGTAACTGAACCATCAGGTAAGGATTAGAACTGTGACAAAAACTTTGAAATCCATATTATCTAAATGATTGTACTGAGATGTGAGAGAGGAAACTGTATGTCATACTTGACACAGAATTCACACCTTCAACTTATTTCATATGCATTAGTAAAAGTGTTCTTATAAGGATGTGCAATGGATTGTATGAATGGGAAGCTGTTAGGTGATGCAGAGTAGCATGGTGGTTAAAATCTGTGATTTGGGTTTGGTATGGTTATCTATTTTAGGAGACACTCTTAATGTTGTTTTACAGTATGTCCTTTACCTCATTAAGACCCATTGTTGTCATGTTTAAATAGGGTGGATTAAATGAGTTGTGGATGAAGCTTAATCCTACTGCATATGGTAAAATTAACTGTATCACATTGCAGTGATGACTAAGAATTTTGCTACTGTATCTGTGTTGTATACTAACTGATTTTCCCTTGAGAAAATCACATTTCTGTTTATAGCCCTTGTTTATACTCTTGAGGAACAGTGGTTTTTCACCTACTACTTGTTGAATTCTTTATTTGGTGGAAGGTTAAGCTTGTGATTATCAAACAATTTGAAAGCATATCATTGTAAAGATTAAAAGAAAAATAAGAAAGGAAGGAGGGAGAGAATGTAGGGTAGGAAGTATCATTCTTCATTTAAAATTGCATATATAGAAAACACATGAAATTTGTTCCCTTTTATAAATAAAAATTGTTAAATATCACTCCCAATGATTTCAAATAGGTTGATGTTTGCTTTGGTAGTTTGTATCTGTTGGATTATTTTTCCACAGCCTTAGTGATGCAACTGTGTTTAGAACAATTTATATTATCATCTCAGCCAGCTTATTTACCTAAAATTGCAACATTTTAGTTAGTGGGCTGGGCATCTATCAGAATGCTATGGTGATGGAGGCTATTGCAGGTGGAACTAATTGTCCCTCCTTTTCTCATTGATACAGAGTGAAACAAGTGTTTTCATAAACAAGGAGGCTAAGCAGAACTATGTGAGTGGATTCTGGAGAATGCAATGCAGCAAAAGGGATTTACATTATATCTGGACCTGGAACATAAAATACTCCCACAGAATCCACTTACCTTCCCTTTACTCTTGATAGAAACCAGAAAATAAAGATTTATGAACCTCTATTAGATGCTTAAGGAAAAAGGATCATGAGGACTTGTATAATTGGGTGAATTGAGTCCTTCCCCACCTCTACACTGATATAGGACCTTATGTTTTCTTCACTTCAAATTATCTGAATTTTAAGGTTGTTAACAACTGAAATAGCTTAACCTTTTTTGTTTCTTTACTGGAATTAAAGGAATTAATTTAGTGGGTATACCTGGAAATAGATTTAACAATCACATGTAAAATACCATCACTGTAGAGAGAGAGAGAGAGGTGTCATTATAAAGAATAAAACACAAGTAGAAAATAAGAGCTAAAAGCCTAGTATACAATTTATTAAGACAGAAACACAAATTTTTTTTTCTTTTTTTTTAATTTTTGACAGGCAGAGTGGACAGTGAGAGAGAGAGAGACAGAGAGAAAGGTCTTCCTTTGCCATTGGTTCACCCTCCAATGGCCGCCGCGGCCAGCGAACCGCGCTGATCCGATGGCAGGAGCCAGGAGCCAGGTGCTTTTCCTGGTCTCCCATGGGGTGCAGGGCTCAAGCACCTGGGCCATCCTCCACTGCACTCCCTGGCCATAGCAGAGAGCTGGCCTGGAAGAGGGGCAACCGGGACAGAATCCGGCGCCCCGACCGGGACTAGAACCCGGTGTGCCGGCACCGCTAGGCGGAGGATTAGCCTAGTGAGCCGCGGCGCCGGCCTAGAAACAGAAATTTTCTGGGAGACAATTTTTGTAATGAAAATCTGAAATTGATATTCAAACAAACATACACAATATGTTTGTACATTTTTTTCTGCTAGTATTTTTAGTCAGCTCTACAGTTTTTTTTTTTTTTAAGTATTTATTTATTATTTGAGAGAGAGAGAGAGAAGAGATATCTTCCATCTGCTGGTTCCTTCTCCAAACTGTCCTCAACCATCTGGTGCAGGGTCTTAGTCCACCCAAACGAGGATGGACTGGGTCCGAAGAAAGGTAAGTGCGCCGCTTGCTCGTTCCCCAGCCTCCTGATCCCAGAGACGATCAGACGCAGCGGGGAGTCAAGTCAAACAAGCAAGAACTACGTTTATTGGCACATGGCGAAGCCTTTTAAAGCACAAGACCACATGATTACTGGGGCAGGGCCTAAGGACCAACCAATTACTTAAAAGGTCATTTTACAGGGCGACTTTTTACAGGACAGCCATATATCTGTACACTCGTCATCAATTGTCGTCACCTCCCTTGATGCTGCACGGCCAATCAGCTTTGGTGGTAAACGACTTTGGGTACTGCCCTGCCCACCTTACTTCCTTTGGGCACCATCTTTGAATTGCCACATGTGCCTAATTTCCCCACAATCTGGGACTGTGTCAGACTGCAGAGAAGTCAGGAACTCCATCCAGGTCACCAACATGGGTGATAGGGGCCCAAGTACTTGGACTTTAACCTACTCTATCACAGGTGCATTAGGGGACAGCTGCTGAAAAGTGCAGAGAAGCAAGGGCACTAACCATGCACTCAGATGTGGAATGCAGGTGTCCTAAGGCATTCTACCTCACTATGCCAGGACTCCCTCCCCTCCTGTTATAATTTAAAAAAAATTCCCCTTGACATACAGAAACTTGTGTCATTTGCCAATTAAAGTGTGTTGTAGACCATATATATTTTAATTCTATGGCTAAGGAATTTGTACCTAATTTGGGGGGCTTGGATATACTATGCTTTCTAGGTGAGTTCTATATGAGGGCAGTGTAAGACATTTGAATAAATAATCTGGCCTTTAGCGTAGAATGCAATTAATTAGGGAAAATGTGGAAGTAGATTGAATTGATTAAATAATAATAGTATAATTATGCAGTTCTGCAGATTAAATTATGCATTTTTAGGGGGTTAAGGGTTGAACTATTCCAAAAAAGACATTCCATAGTATTCCATTATTGTAATATGAATGATAATGAAATATCAATTTTTATAAAGGCTCTATGACCTGGATAATGAGGATTTAATTAAGAAATAATTGTGGAGTGAAACACCTGTGGCATAATAGAAACTGCTCAAATTCATAAGATTGAATAGAGGAATAATATCCTAAAATGAATGGATTTACTTTGCTGACTTACATTCAAATAATTAGCCCAGATATTATTTTAATATCTAATAAACACTTTAATTCAATAAGTAATAAATATAAATATTTTGATATTTATAAACTCAAGTGGAAAAACAAGTTTTTTATGACTTGCACAAATTTGTCTGAACTCTTTGATATACTCAATTTCCCAAAACTGATTCTAAACTTTCAACTTTAAGGATACAGATTAAAATAAAATAAAGTTTAGATAACATGTACTTCATAAATTATATTACATATTTCTAGCCATTATTATTTTAAAAATAGGATTCAGACTCAACTATACTACCTATTTACATCTGTCAACTTAGTGAATACATTTGCATTCAGTTTTATTAATTTCTCACGATTAAAGGCATCTTGCTCATGCAAACTAGATTCAGAAGAGTCAGCACCCTGCAAAGGTCTTCTCCAGCCTTTTCAGAAGCTCTGTTTCAAGTTAATCAAACTAGCTGGAATCTTTTTGTTCCTTTGGAGTCTTACTGGATTCACCATCTCTGATGTAGTATGAGGGTATGCAGGATTGTCCAACTTGGTGACACACTTGTGTTTCGTGAAAGTGAACACTAAAGACTTTCTGAACTAAACAACATCCTTGCCTACTCCACCTTCCCCTTTAATTTTTGATGTATTCAAACTTTAGGGTTTGCTAGTGGTCCTGGTAGTTAACTCATTTTGTTCAATATGTATCAGCCATATGGATGAGTTTTATAGTTTATGGCCCCTTTGCCGCTTCTAGTTTTAGAACCTCTGCACATGCCTGGTGTTTGCTCTACCTAAAATATGTTTTTCTCCTTGTTTTCATAATTTATCCTCACCACTATTGATTAGCAATTGCACTATTACATTTTCAGAAAAGATGTCCTATGAATAAACTCCCGATATCTATATTCTTAGCTTAAATTCCCCTCCTTTATTTCATAGCAATAATTTGCAAATATTTCATAATTTACTTTTCTTCTTTTCTCTTTAAATAGAAACCACATTCAATCCTGCAATGACCTTATAAAATAATTATTATTGATTCTCCTCGGCAGATAAGAAAAGTGAAGTTTACTTAGATCATCACATGCTCAAAAATCTCAGATAATAAAAAACTAGTAACAAAATTAAACACAAGCTTTTCATATATTCTAAAAGGAAGAGATAACATCAGCTTCATTCTCTATCTCATTAACTTCCCTTACCATGGAAACTAACAAATATTAGGTACTTAATAACTGAATGAAAGACTAGGAAATGTACAGGGATTTTCCAAATAGTGATGGCTTTTGAAAACTACTAAGACATGCCATCAGAAGAAACATTTCTCTCTTACTCTATTTTTATGAAAAAGTCATATCTCAGTGTTTGATAAAAATCTAGTCAATGATTAATTCTCAAAAAAGTCTTTTTAATTTTTTGAATTTATTTTCATTTTATTTGAAAAGCAGGGAGAGATAGAGACAGACAAAGAGAGACAGAGAGAGAGGAACATTTGTTATCTGCTGATTCACTCCTCAAATGCCCACAAATAGTGTAAGCTGGGTTAAGCCAGTCAGGAGCCCATAACTACATCCAGATCTCCTTCATGAGTGGAAGGTACCCAAGCATGTGACCCTTGCATCTCCTACCTCCCAGGATGGGCATTAGCAGGAAGCTAGATCACAAAGCAAAGAAGCTGACTTGACCCAAGTGCTCTGATGTGGGATGTGGCCTTCTCAAGTAGCAACTTAATCTGATGCCCCAAAATTCTACACTCCAAAAATCTTTGATCAAGGGAAGCTATTTTTATTACACCTATACAGTGATAGATGACATCATCTTGAGAGTTGTAGCAGTGTTTCAAACAGGGATGTTAAGAGAGAGGGTATTTATGGAATTTTAGCTTAATATTGGATGATTTTAAGCGGCTTCCTTAAAGCACGGACCTGATTGAATATGAACAAATTTCTGATACAGAGGCTTGGTTTAATGGTTATAATCAGGCGAGATTCTTAAAGGTAGCCTTGATGTTATGTATTAGCATATTGCTAGACCTGGTAAGTAAGCCTTTTCAGTTGGTCCACAGCCCTATATTCAGAAGCAAGTATTTTTTTCAGCTAGTAGCTCTATTATATTTGCATTATTCTCTGTTAATATGAATAAAGGAAAGTGTACCAACTCTCATATTATTTATTTGATATAGGAACATTCATGCATACCTGGTCCTACTTATATTTGGACAGTGACTTCAAATTATGTTGATTTTATTTATCATCAGAAAATAGTGATATTACTAAAGTATGGATAGATGTCTTTTCTTGGCAATAGCCAGTGTGATTTTTTTTTACACACACTTACACAAAAAAAAGTTACTTACCAAAATGAGCATTAGTTTATAGATGTTACTTATTTCACCCCACAGATTGTTGTATCTTCCTAGTGTATCTTAGAAGGTGGCACACTACTTTTGATTTTACTTGAAGACTGCATGTTTTTAATTAATAATGTCAGTTTCCAAAAATGAATAATAAGGGACTGCAAGTTAATAAAGCATACAGAGAAAGCTGTAACTTTGCTGACTGTCTTATGGCAAGAATGAGATTTTTCCCACTTCCACTTTTATTGATGATAAAATTTACAAATATGTCAAGGCAATGCTTCACAATATACTGAGAAAAAATGTGATCTGGTCTACAGTGAGTCTCTTCTTAGAATGTAGGATTTAGTTTGAGTGTTGAAAACAAAGACCATTTTGAGGTCAACTGTTGGGTGATTTTACAGATACATCTTTTTCTCTCTGCTAGGTGACAACTGAACTGCTAACAAGTTGTTCTCCTTCCTAATCTTAGAAGACTGCTTTTGGAACATTTAGTTAGTGGTAGTCACCATTTAATTAGGCTGATAAAATTTTTCATAAATTTATTCTTTATGTAGAAAGAGACTAAAACTCACGTTGTATGCACAAAAAATGTTTAGATTGCTACTTATTATTAAAATGACATTCAGGGGCCAATGCTTTGGGATAGCCGGTAAAGCCACTGCCTGCAGTGCCGGCATCCCAAACGGGTGACAGTTCAAATCCTGGCTGCTCCACTTCCAATCAAGCTATCTGCTATGGCCTGAGAAAGCTGTAGAAGATGGCTCAAGTCCTTGGGCCCCTGCACCCATGTGGGAGACCTGGAAGAAGTGCTTGGCTCCTGGCTTCAGATCCCCCCAGCTCTGTCCATTTAGGGAGTGAACCAGTGGATGGAAGACTTCTCTCTCTCTTCTCTGGCTCTACCTCTCTATAACTCTGCCTTTCAAATAAATAAAGTAAATCTTTTAAAAAAAATGACATTCAATCACATTTACTTCAAAAACATACACATAGTATTTTGGAAGAAAGTAGGCTTTAAAGATTGTTTAATAAGTGAATCCACTAGAAAGTCTCAGTGTTGTAGTGGCTATAAAGAAAAGGCCTGTGTCTTTAGTGCGAAGTTTTGAAAGAGAAGCTTCAGTTTTACAAATGGAGAAAGGATTTAAGGCAGTTTTCCTGCAGCATTAAAGGCGCAAGTTAAAATGAATGTAATTTTGCTTGTTATTTAAGTTTTGTTTTGTTATGTTTTGTAAGTGTTCTAATTACAAATTGGAAAAAACAAATCCACTATGAGGGTCAATAATCTTCAGATTTGAAATATTTTGACATTTATTTTTATTACTCCTGGTTATTCTTGTAATTTATTTATTATGATGCATTTTCCAGTTTAAAATTAAGCCAACCTCATGTCTCTCACATTTTTCTTTTTGTCTAGCCTGTTTATCCCTCTGGCTATGAAGTTGAAAAATGCTAAGTAAAAACCTTGCTTTCTCACAGATAACATTGATGCTGGAATAGAAAACAAAGATTTAGAGCACTCCTGGCTTGTAAGACCATTATCTGGAGTTGTTTATTACAAGCCCTGTTCCAGAGCCAACATAGTTGTAGATACTCACTAGGATCAGTTGTTGTCCAACCACATAATTCTACCCATTAATCTCTAAGTATTTACTACTTGAGCAAATCTAGTTTGAATGAGATCATACTAGGAAAACCTGGATATTAAATCAAGTGTTAATAAAATATAGAGAGAGTTTTCTTTAACTATACACAATGTGTTTTTTTTTTTAAGATTTTATTCATTTATTTGAAAGAGTTACAGAGAGACAGAGAGAGAGAGAGAGAGAGAGGAAGAGGGAGAATCTTGTCCACTCCATAAATAGATGTAACAACCAGGGGTTAGCCAGGCAGAAGCCAAGAGCCAGGAGCTTTAACTGGGTCCCAAGTGAGTACAGGGGCCCAAGCACTTGGGCCATCTTCCACCACTTCCTGGGTGCATTAGTAAGGAGGTGGATGGGAGTGGAGAAGTTGGGCATGAACCAGGGCCCATATGGGATGCCAGTACCATAGGTAGTGGCTTAACCCACTTTGCCACAATGCCAGCTACTGCAGTGTTATAAAAAATAATAAAACTAAATAGAAATCTTAATTATAAAACATGCTGACCTGTAGACTAGATACTGGGACTTTGGAAAACTATTTAAAGATATTAAAATATTATACACTAGCAAGCTTTGAGAATGAAACAAGTGATTCATTTTAAATGTCTTTCAGAATTTTATCACATGTAGTATTGCAACAATTGTCACGAAATTATCAGTAAACTTAATAATTAACCTGTGTTAACATCTTTTCCTGAGAACTAGTTATCATTAATTTTTGTCAATAAAATAAGTGAGCAAAATGGGATAATGGGAAAGTGGTCTAGTCCAATTTCTCTTGCTGTGACACAATACCTAAGGCTGAGTACTTTATATGAAAAAAAAATGTTGATCTTATAGTTTAGAGTGGCTGAAAATATCCAGGATCAGGTAGTCACATCTGTTCAGTCTTTGGTGAGGGTCCTCTGGCTACATCACAATATGGCAGATAGAATAACAGTGGGAGAGAATGCAAGAAGAAATCATAAGTTATACTGTAATAGGGAGCAAGAGAGATTCAGAGGCCAGGCTGGCTCTGTTTATTACAATCTGTTCTCAGGAAAACTAACTGGGATCCCACAAGAATAATATTAATCTCTTCTGAGGATGAGACCATCACTAACATAATTGCCCAACACTGGGCTCCATTTCTTAAAAATTACAACTCCACCCCTCTGCCAACATTGCCACATTGAGGGCTAAGCTTCTAGCACATGAACCATTGACAGACACACTAAACTCATATTTAAAGCATATGGTCTGGCTGATTTTGAGTCCTAGCTCTGATCTTTACTGTTCTGTGAACCAGCAAAATCTAGGTAAACATTCTGGTTCTCAATTTCTACATCTTCAAAAATAAAGAAAATCAAAATTTAAAATATTTGTTGAGATTTTGTTAGACTACAGGGTAGAATTGCTAAAATGAAATAGTGCTCCTATAAGGTAGAAGCTTATGAAGAATCATATATTTGTAAATTATTATTTTTTTTTGATAGGCAAAGTGGACAGTGAGAGAGAGAGACAGAAAGAAAGGTCTTCCTTTGCCATTGGTTCACCCCCCAGTGGCCACTGTGGTGGGCGCGCTGCGGCTGGCGCACCGCACTGATCTGAAGCCAAGAGCCAGGTGCTTCTCCTGGTCTCCCATGTGGGTGCAGGGCCCAAGCACTTGGGCCATCCTCCACTGCACTCCCGGGCCACAGCAGAGAGCTGGACTGGAAGAGGAGCAACAGGGACAGAATCCGGCGCCCCAACCAGGACTAGAACCCTGTGTGCTGGTACCACAAGTGGAGGATTAGCCTATTGAGGCATAGCACTGGCCTTGTAAATTATTGTTAATAGTAATAAGAGTACTAGAGTGAAGGTGCTGAGATCCTAGGACAAACTTTGAAACTTATTATTTCCACTTTTTTCTGTAGGCAGACATATCATACAAGTAATTTAGACAACACTGAGCATATAGCTAGTATGACATGACATCATTGAGAGAGAACTGGAAACATACTCATCAAGAAATTCATTAAAATAAAGTAATTAAAAATAAAATAGTATAAAAATAATTTAGCTACTATTTAAGATATAATATGGTGTGTAGCTAATGTCTTGAGGTCAAAGAGATCATTCTTAGGGTGAAAGGTCATACACCAGAAAGAAAGTACTTATGGTGCCTGAGGTATCATAGGAAAATGATAAGAAAAAAAAGAAGGTATACGAAACAACTTGATTCTACTTAATCAATGGGAGGTACATAATGAATAATTTTAGAATTATTATATTAAATAAAAATGTCAGTGAATTGGTTTGAAATTCTGTGGAAATGTATTCTGACAAAAGCCAATGCATTTAAATGAACAATTTTCAAATTATTTTGTATACATTGCTTGCATAGATGATGTAGAGGGAGGAATGCAAAGAGGAAAAACACATATTGATATCTCATTTGCCAAGCACTGTTTTAAGAGCATAAAAGCATCATAATTAGCACTTTAAAAAGCCATACAATCAGGCCGGCGCCGCGGCTCACTAGGCTAATCCTCCACCTTGCGGCGCCGGCACACCGGGTTCTAGTCCCGGTCGGGGCGCCGGATTCTGTCCCGGTTGCCCCTCTTCCAGGCCAGCCCTCTGCTGTGGCCAGGGAGTGCAGTGGAGGATGGCCCAGGTGCTTGGGCCCTGCACCCCATGGGAGACCAGGAAAAGCACCTGGCTCCTGGCTCCTGCCAGCGGATCAGCGCGGTGCGCCGGCCGCAGCGCGCCGGCCGCGGCGGCCATTGGAGGGTGAACCAACGGCAAAGGAAGACCTTTCTCTCTGTCTCTCTCTCTCACTGTCCACTCTGCCTGTCAAAAAAAAAAAAAAAAAAAAAAAAAAGCCATACAATCAGAGTGTTGTTCTCATTTTACGTGTAAAAAATTGATTTACAAAAGTTTAAGTAATTTACTAAAGATAAGGCAATTATAAAATGGAAGCATAGGGATTTGAGTAAAAGCAATGTGACTTCAATCTATTTTTAAAGTATACATTTTCTAAAGGTTAAAGCCATATGCTATGACTCGGATATGGTTTATTCATCAAATGTTCATTTGTTGGAAGCTTGTTCATCAGTGTGGTGATGTCAGAGGTGGTGAGACTTTTGAAAGTTGGAATTACTTGTAGGAAAATGAGTCCATTGTGGAAGTAGCTCTCAGAAGGAATTACTGCCTTGAAATTTTGATTAGATGTCCTGAGAGTGTTCTTACAGAAAAGCAACTGCTGTTGCTCCCTGGCTTCTCTGACTTCCTGTCTCTTCATATAAGACAAGAAGGATGCCTGTAATATGCATTCTGAGCCAACATCACGCTGTTTGGATTTTCAACCTCCAATACTGTGAGCTAAAGAAATCTACTTTGTCTTAAAAATAAGTACCCAGACATAGCTTTTGGCTTAGACCTGATCCAGCCCTGACCATTGTCAACCAGCAGATGGAAGATCTCTCTCTTTCTCCTTTGTCTCTGTCACAGTAGTCTATGGCCATATCATGGCGAATGCACCCAATCTCATCTGTCACTCTGCCTTTCATATAAATAAAATAAATCTTTATTAAAAAAGTGTTCATTTTATATATGCATGAGAGTAGTGGTGTATTGATCAGTTTTCTATTGCTGCAGTGAAATACCTACGTCTGCCACCAGGATGGCAAGGGCCCAGCACTTGGGCTGCCCTCTGCTGCTTTCCCAGGCACATTAGCAGAGAACTGTACTGAAGTACAGCAGCTGAGACACAAACTGGGGCTTTGATATGCAATGCAGGCTTCACAGGTGGCAGCATAACTCACTGTGCCACAATGCCAAACCCCAAAATGAACACTTTTCAAAGCTTTTGGTCAATTCATTTGTTATAGTGAAGGAACTGATAAACTGTTATGTACTATTCAAAGAGCATTTTGAGAAGCTGCATATATACATACACAATGAGATGATATATTATTGGCTTTGATATAAAAATGATCAATGGCAATTTTCTTAAAACTTTAAGGTGATCTGTTTAACTGGGCTGAAATTATTTACATTTAAAAGTAAGTTCAAATTAATACAGGTCTATGATTAAGTCTATGATCTCCAACTAATAAGCAATTAAGCTAAGATTACCCAAGATTATTTTTGCTTGGGCACTTATGTTGTATGATATTGAAAGGATTTGCTGCCATGATTCTTAGTTCACAGATTCAGTTATTCTTCCTGGAGTAGCACAGTAGTACAATTCTTACATCCTATCACATTTTAGATCCACATAAACAATAAGCTAAAATATAATGTGAGTTTTCCATGAAAATTTTGATATCCCCTTGTATAGATAACACTAAGATATTATTTTGGCACAGTACTTCTATTTGTCTCAACCAGTTTTGGTCTGTCAAATATTTCCTCAAAAACAGGACAACTTCTGAGTAAAGAGAATGCAAAGATGAGCATGATACCTGTGCTGGAGGGCTGTGAAGTCTGACTCAAGAATGGAAGATTTGAGCGACACTGTTTACATGTAGAAATTGCTACTATGGTTGAGAATTTTCCTGTGATTGGAAATGGCAGTTCCCCTCCCCAAAATCATGTCATTGAGCAAAGAGAGATGTGTTGATTGGATCTAAACATCATCTCATCAAAAGTAAATCCCATCTTAAGTGTCACAGAAAACTATTAGTAAAGCTTGTTTTATTTGTTAATGATCAAGGAAAACAATGATCCAGTGAAATCAATGGGTTCAAAATTCAGGAATTTAGAATATCTGGAAAAAAGTTAAAGTGACATATAGATCCATATCTTATTTAAAAATTCTTAATTTTAGTACTGGGAGCAATTCAATTGACGAGAATTTTTATTAAGGAATCAACATCTTATTTAATCAGAGTTTAAGATCCCTCATTCAGATTACAGCAAAAAGCATGATTAATGAATTTCTTCACCCTTACAGTTTACATTGTACATTTTAGCGTATCAGAGGTTTCTGATGAATGTATTAGCATTGGATTACTTTATAAATAATACTACATTAATGCTTAGAATATTAATGTTATGCTTACAATATAATGCCAAAAATAATTACTAGAGTACATCTTTGAGAAACAAATGTACTGGTGCAAGCACGTCTAATAAATTACTTGCAGTCCATTATGGAACGATATGATTCTGAACACTATTCAATCGATCAGCATTAGGACTGTGTAAAAAGTTACTTGAGGCAAACTTTGACAACTTTCCATATATTTTAAACTTCTCTCCAAGATGCTCCATATCTATGGACCAAACAAACAAAAAAAACAAAAAAAAAAAAAAAAACACATCGATTCACACAAAACTCCTTTTCCTGCATGTCTAAAATGGATAGGCTAAAGAAGCATATAACTGAACTGCCATCTAAAGTCTCTGTCCTTTCTAGACAGAAGAAGGATCCATTTGATAACAATAAAAGCCAATTATGTGGTATATAAATTTCAGTAAATGGATTAGAGATTTATGTGTTCATTCCTGAAAAATCTCAGAAAACCATTATATGAGAATTGAATTATTCTATTGGGTGAATGGGCCCCAAACCTCATATGTCCCAGAATTTTACTACCAGAGAACATTCTAAAGCTATTTTTATAAAATGGGTGTGAGAAATACATAGTATCACTTCCATTAAGTTGTCTTCCCCAAATTATTTTACTTGATCTTAAATATAATTCAAAGTCACATTATGCATATCGAACAGTCAAGATCCATTTATATTTCATATACATCCTAATTGTTGTTAATTAGTGTCTTCTCTTTTTGATCACACCTCCTAACAATTTATTTCCACAAAAATATCTGTTAGAGCAGCCACATAAATCTCAAAAATTTGATGTAACCTGATGTTGTGATTGACAATGATATAACTATAAAACTGTGCATAGTGGATTTAGGGATTAATGTTGTCTTTGAGTGGTTTAGAAGCACCTATAAAGAGATACAACTAATGGATTATGGTAATACAAAAGACACATTCTGTAGCTCTAAATACATAATATACTTGATGCATATACAAATAAGGTATATTATCAGTAATCGATTGTTTTCATTGTGTTCTAGTTCCAACACTTATTTTTAGGTCTTTGATCCTTCTTCAGTTGATTTTTGTAATCAATGAGAGGGACATATTTAATTTTATTATTTTATGTGTGTGTGTGTGTGTGTAAACAGTCAGTTTTTCCAGGACGCTTTATTAAAAAAACTATCCTCTCTCCATCATACTCTTGGTATCTTTGTCAAGAATGAATTGGTTTATGTACATGGATTATTTTCTGAATTCTTTATTATGTTTCATTTATCTATGCGTTTGCTTCTTCCTGGTCTCCCATGTAGATGCAGGAGCCCAAGCACTTGGGGCATCCTCCACTGCTTTCCCAGGCCACAGCAGAGAGCTGGACTGGAAGAGGAACAACCAGGACTAGAACCCATATAGGATGCCAGTACTGCAGGTGGAGGATTAGCCTAGTGAGCCAGGGCGCCGGCCCCGATAATATACCTTCTTTAATATGTGAAGTGTAATAAGGCAAAATAAAAAGGAGTCTAAGAAATGTACCATTTCTTAGAGTTGCTCAATACAATTTAGTACATTTCTAGTTGTCAGTGATTATTTTATGGGACTGCTAATTGCATTTTTGTGTGCATATGGATTGATCCTTTCATTTTAGTAAATAGTACGTTAGAATTGTTATTCTGCATTTTCATATTTTTCATTTAAAATATACTATGGAACCTTTTCCCCATTATTTGAACTTAGAAAGTTCCCTCATGAATTATATTGATATTCTAAAACAATGCTACAATGAAAGAGTACTCAATACCGCTAGATTGTTTAAAAAGATTTACTTAAGCATTTGAAAGGCAGAGTTACAGAGAGAGAAAGAGAGAGAAGGAGAGAGAGAAGGAGAGACAGGGAAAGAGATCTTCCATCACTTGGTTTACTTGTCAAATGGCCACAATGACAAGGGCTGGTCCAGATCAAAGCCAGGATCTAGGAATTTCTTCTGGATCTCCCTTGTGGGTGCAGGAGTCCAAGGACTTAGGTCATATTCTGCTGCTTTCTCAGGCACGTTAGCAGGGAGCTGGATTGGAAATGGAGCAGACAGGACTCGAAAGGATGTCCATATGGATGGCAGCACTGCAGGCCTCAACTTAACCCACCATGCCACAGCACCAGCCACTTCACTAGTTTTTAAAGAAATAAAAATAAGCAGCAGTGAGATACAATTTACACTCACAAAGTTGACTATATAAAACAAAAAATATGTTAAGAAAGATATGAAAACAACTGAAATCTTCATTAATTGCTGGTGAGACCATAAGAAGTGCAGCCACTTTCAAAAGCATTTTGTTGGTTCCTGTAAAGCCAAGTGTATCCTGACTGTATGATCCATTAGTTATATCATATGTAAAGTTACTTTCTGATAATTTATTAAATAAGGATTCATGCAAATGTAGAAAAGTGCATTAATTAATATACATTTCCAAGAGAATTGAAAATATATGTCTATACAAAGACTTATTCACAATTAATCATTGCAACATTATTCCTCATAGCTAAAAAGTTAAAAAAATAGCCCACATCTACATATCTAATGACTAATGAATGGAGAAACTGAAATACATCTGTACAATGCAATATGCTTAAGTCATAAAAAGTGAACTACTGTTACATGCTATAACATGCATGAGCCCTAAAAGCATTATGGGAAGTGAAAGAAAACCAGTTCTAAAGATATTTATGACTCAATTTATATGAAATATTCTACATTGAAAATCTACAGACATAAAAAGCAGAACCATGCTTTCTAGAAGGTAAAGTGGAGCACAGAGGGAAATGATTGCTATAATTATAAGCTTTTTTGAGCTGATAAAAATATTATCAAATTTGGTAGCAGTCATCTATGTGCAACCTTGTAAACACACTAAGAAGTCCTGAATTTTACCTTTTATTGATTTTTAAAATTTTTTTTATATTATTCGAGAGGCAAAGAGATAGAGAAAAAGGACTTCCATCCATTCTCTGATTCACTCCCAAATGCCACACAGAAGGTTGGCCCAAGACTGAAGCCAAAAGTTGACAATTCAATTCAGATTTCCTACCTGGGTGGCAGGAACACAATTATTTGATCTGTGACTGCTGCCTGCCAGGGTCTATATTGACATGAAGCCGGAATCAAGAGTTAGAGCCAGGAATTGAACCCAGGTACTATGGGACATGGATGTTATAACCACTAGGCTAACCACCTGGTCCCTGAATTGTACGCTTTAGAAAGGTAAATTTTATGATATGTGGATTATAACTCAATTTAGTTAAGATTTCTATTTTGGATAGGTTGAGTGCTTATTTTCCGAACTAAAATAAATGTGAAAAAGTCCATTTCTTTGATCCATTTGTACCTCTGGTTTATTTCCATAAACAGTGGAATAATTTTAATTGATTCTGTACTGATTATACTGATTTCTCATTTGCTGTTGTATTTCTGGGCTTACTACCATGGTATTTGCAAATTTCTAAGGGTTTTCATCCCACTCTGACTAACAAACCTTGGGACTGCTCTTATTATTACTTTTAGTTATGTATCATTCACAACCCTCAGCATCACATTTACAATCAGTAACTTTTTGAATTAACTGATATCATCTACATACTAGGCACATTACAATGATAACCAACATCTCTCAAACACTGAATGTTGGATATTATTATCATCCTTTACAAGTGAGGAAACTAGGCTTAGAAAGTTCAAATGCAGTTCCCAAGTTTACTCATCTTGTTACAGGGTTACATCAATCTGCTTTGAATGCTATGGCGTCTTTTCCTCCTTCAGTAGGAAAGCACGCTGGTTATCAATCCAGGGAGCACACTAGAATAACTTATGAGAAGAAGAATAATTACACACCTCACCAAACCATTGAGTCAAAATCCCCAAGGCTGGGTTCAGGCATTTAGTTTGGTGATTTAGACTCCCTAGGAGATTCTCATGTACAGAAAAATATTCTTTTAGAGAAACTCAATATATGAAATGTCAAATCCTTCAGAACACACATATTAGCATGCCCTTGATTTCCATAATAGAAATTATGCCCCGATATATACAAAATATCTACAATCAGAACCTATTTGTTAGTGATGGAATGGGCCTCAGCAGACCATTGGTCTATCTGCATGTCTGGTAAGAAACTTCTCTACTAATAAGTAAATGTTGCTATGACTATACAGTACAACTGACTTCCTTTCATATTGTAGGTCAGACCAATAGTGTTAGCACACCTCTCTCTTTTTGGTACAATGATTCCTGTATTCAAATTATCTCACAAATCATATATATTAACTAATTTGACATACTCATTAAGAAAATGAAGAAAGTTGCATGGTATTTAATTAGTTATTTCATTTTTTAAACATTTTTGGAACTGTTTATTTACTGTCAATTTCAAGAAACCATATATTATAAATATTAAAAATCATTCTGACCCCATGAGCATGTACAAATATTATGGGACAAGAATAACAAGTATATTACATTAAAATTTAAAAAGAGTGTGAGAAGTTATAAAGTCTTGATTGAAAAAATTGTTTTAATCAACTCAAATGTAACATATGTAGCTTAATTTGTTCTTGTATCCTACCCACTATATCTGGGATCTTTGCATACAGCATAATACATTTGAAATATATAGATTGTAACCTGAGTGTCTTAAATCTCCATGAAGTATAGTGTCAACACATCTAGAAAAAATGCCATTTATGAAATATTTATTGAATGAATCTATTTCTATTTTATGTGTGTGTGTTTATACCTACAACTCGATTTTTAATGAAGTCATAAATTCCTTAGGAGTGAAAAAGCTACTTTTATTTTTGTATCTGGTACTAGTGCCCTTAGATCAGGGACACGATAGGTTGCTTAATAAATACTTAGTTTGCTTTCTAAATGTAACCTTAAATCCTGTTTTCTATTTTACTGGTTTTGTTATGTAAATACACATGATTGGTAAACTATAATATGAATACAGATATAGCCTCATTCAAGAAAATATAACAACTTAAGAATTCATTTTTCCCTAGCTTTCTTTTTATTTAAGAATTAACTGTTCCAAAAATATCTTTCAAATTAGTGAATATGCTTTCAATTCTGAAAGGAAATATGAAAGTAAAATTTGTGGTTTTGGAGGGGTTTCCATGCAACACCTGTAAAACCATTTACTGACTGAGAAGCTTTCTACCCAAACCTCGATGTGTATAATGACATTGTTAATACTCCTGTGAATTTATTATGGGTACAAAACTTCAGAGCCCACTGCAGATCTAACTGAACCAGAATATTCATTTCAATGAGATCCCCAGATGATTCTCTTGCACTTTGAAGACTGAGAAGTATTAACATACACTACTTCTTGTTTTTGTGCTTTAGAAATAGGCATTTGGGATACACAGATTCTTTCAAAGTGTTTTTTGCCTAAGGCATAGTCCTCCAAAATGTATTTAAATTTTAACCATTTGGTTAAGTCTGAACTAACCATGACTTCTATGATGCGGAGTCCCATATTATTTTCCAGGGTATTAGAAGCAACTTTTTCATGTGTGTTTATCAGATGGCTAAAGTAAAGGGCCATTTTCACTTTCTGTGTCATTAAAGATAATCTCTCAACACCCTGAGCTATTTTTCTTCTTAACTCTTGTTTTCTCCATGATAAACTCCTTCATATCGTTGGAGCGAAAAGATGGTAACTCTAAAAGAAGGCATAACCAATTACTTAGTTGCCAGAGTATCCAGCCTTCTTAACCATTTGTGTGTGTGTGTGTGTGTGTGCAAACACTCTTGGATAAAAAGGTGTGCTGCAACAAATGAAGATAATCAACTGACCTGATATTACAAAATAAATACAAAATAAATACAAAAATAAATAATTTTATGATCAAAATAAGTTTAATCATCAGTCCCCTCAAATTTTTCTTCCTTGTATATTTACATGAACAATAGCTTCCAAAATGTTTATAGTTTTTTATACTGAAAGATAGTTTATAGTTTTTTATACTGGAAGATAACAGAGATTCTAACCTATACCAACTTTTGTAAGCAATGTACTAAGCAAGTGGCTCTTTCTAGGCTATGAGCCCACTTTTCATAAATGAGAGTGTTCACACAGACAGTTTTTGGAGCCTTTAGCTCCATGATTCAGCTTCATTTTCATAAAAATGCAGATAAACCCAGTTTAAATGCACAGAATACAATTCTGAATAAAATATATAAATAATACCATAGAAGATCTCTCTCACTTTCTGAGATAGATAATTATTATTAAATATTTGTAGGTTAAAACTAACTAATCTTTAAATCCAACCCTTCCCTGTCTGCCTCTTCAAGGTAAAGGACTATTAAGTGCATAGTGAAATCCCCAGCTACTTCTCATGCACAGATTCTGCTTTTAAAAGTGCAATTGATTATTTAAATTGATATTGTCAATCCTAGGGAACCTAAGAGAACAAGGGGTTATGAACATTATGGGATGATTACTTTTTTCTCAAAGCCTGCTCAGAATTCAGAATTTTATTGAAGGTTCAGAGTAGTGAGATAATGCAATATTCAGCCCACTGGGAAGAAGGGAAATTAATAGGCAGCCAGTGAAGATTCCAAGGAGAATGATTAAAAAAAATCTTTCCCATTTACATTAAATTTCAAGAATAGCAATTAATTTCTACCTAGTGTTTCCTTGACTTTGGTATCTCAGTTAATTATTGCCACTGGCCTTACGGTTGAACACCTATGAATTATGAACTGCGTTGTCTCTGAGAATGCAGACATGAAAGGTACAGCCCTACATCTTGTGTTGTAATCTCTTAACAGTGTTATATGTTGCTGTCTGAGTCATGGATTTTCTGAAACATAAATCACTCTACACTGCCAATTGTCATTGCTAAAATTAGAAATGCAAACAAATGAGATCCTTCACAATAGTTTCTTCCGTACTTTTCTTGTCTCATCTCTTGACCTACATTTATAGACTGATTTCAACGGAAACCTCTGTATTCTGTCCATGTATGGTGTGACTTCCTTGAATAGATGACACTGTCTTCAATTAATTGCTTTCCTACATTATTCCATCTTCCTTTAATGACTTTACTGACTTTTTCACATTTTAGCCTGTCAAATATTAGGTGAGATATCAACTTCTCCAGGAGACTTATTCTAAGTCCTGAAATTGGTGGTCCCTATTCATATTTCCATAGAGACAGTTATTACATCTACTCTAGGGAGTTAACATCTATCAAACCACTCTGGACCATAAAATTCTTCAATCAAGCATCCTACTACTCAGTGGCCTGTGTGTGTTAAAATGAGTTTTCTTGGAAGAATGAATGATTACATAAACAACTATAAATAGTAAGGAGTGGTATTGTTTTCTTCATCTTATAGCTCACCAAATATAAAGAACTTGCATGTACACACAGAGTCAATAAATGGAATAGAAGTTTTCTGACTACACATCTTCTTTCCACTGGAGTACCTTTTGTTAATTCTGAGAGATTACAGTGTGTGTGTGGGGGTACATCAAGACTAAAAAGTCCCAGGGAGATGAACAGAGATGAATTCTGTGATTTATCTTGATCACCAACATACAGCATATCCTCAACAGAAATGCAAGAGAAGAAGTTTACCACGTAGGTTACACATACATCAGAATGGCCAGTGATGGTAACAGAGGTAGAAATAGCGGTTCCTACTCCTAATTTTATCAACTTCCATCTGTTTCTTTACCTTATTTTATGTTACTTATTTATGTTCTAGCAATTGTTGCTGCAAATATGAAAATAGTCATGGACAGTACTTGGTTGTTCCTACAAAGCTTTTAAAGTTCTTTCTTTTACTTTCTCTTTTAAAATTTGAAGCACTGACACAAGTAGCTATAGAGAGGACCGTTTGCCATCTGTGTGTCTTTGTAACTTTGAAATCAATTTTATTTCACTTGTTTTTCCTCTCAATTTAGAATAACTAAAAACATTTTGACTAAGGTATTTGAAAGATGATTACCTAATGAGAAAATAGGCAATGAATCATTAACATATATTTATCACTAAACAATTACCACATCTTCATAATAAAATTTTCAACTACACAGAAAAGTTAAAATGAACCACACATACTAACATTTACTTTTTTCATGTGGCTTGTGATAGTTAATATCTAGAGTCTAGCATTGTCTTTATAAACCAAGTCATTCCATTCTGAAATGTCAGTGTTTTTGACACATATAACATCATCCAATGTTCGGTTCATTTTCAGATTTCCTGAGTTGTCTACAATAAATATTTTTAAAAATAAAGCTTATTAATTTAATTTCACTTGTACACCTTTTATCTATAGTAAGCAGAGTTACAGAGAAAAGGAGAGATAGTCTTCCATCTGCTGGTTCACTTCCTAACTGGCTGCAATGGCTGGAGCTGGGCTAATCCAATGCCAGGAGCCAGGAGCTTCTTCCAGGTCTCCCACATGGTGCAGGGGCCCAAGGACTTGGATCATCTTTTACTGCTTTCCCAGGCCATAGCAGAGAGCTGAATTGGAAATGGAGCAGCCGGGACTTAAACTGGCACCCATATGTGATGCCGGCACTGAAGGCAATGGCTTTACTTGTTATGCCACAGCGCTGGCCCCCAAAACAAATTTTCTTGAAAGTGAGAAATCTGCTGCTGCAGTAGTCAGGAGGGACTCCAAGGGAGCAATTGCCAAAGAAGCTTGTGGATGCTGACTCTGACACATACACTGGCTCTCTCTGGCTCTTTCCTGAGCAGCTGGTACAGATTTAAGCAATCTGGGGAAGGGCAGAATAACAACCAGTAAGATCAGAATAGCAAACAATCACGAGACAAGGAGCAAGAATAACAACCAATCAGAGAACTGTAATTGAAAGTTGTAGGGCATTCTACACAAACTGATCAGGAAACTGACGTGGAAGTACCCTGTTTCCCACAGAAGTGTGCTGCGTGCTCAATCAGGTCATTTAGGCAGATTCATCAACATCTGAAGATTACACTGTATGTTGCCCCTCTTTCTTGTCTCTCCCTGTCTCAGTGCTCCTGGAGAGTTACAACATGTGTCTTTTCTTTGCTGTATTTTTGCGTTTCCTTTCCAGGGGTCGCTCAGTCCCTATCAAAAGGGATCTAACTACTTAAGACATAATCTTAGTACTCCCTGGGTGCACCTTAGCAAAAAACTGCCTAAGAAGTAGTGGCAGGACTAGAACCCAGGCACTCTTATACAGGATGTGGGCATTTCAAGTGGCAGCCTAACCAACTGAGCCACAGTGCTTGCTCTATATTTAAAGCTTTAACAATTTGAATCAAGTTATTTCATAAGGATGTTCCCAAGTTTCGTTGTGTCTCAAGTTTCCCTATATTATTTAATAATTTGTTCCTCCATTTTTGTTATGGTTGTTAACAGAACTAGACACTAAGAAGTGGATTAGGGGGCCGGCACCTTGGCTCACTGATTAATCCTCTGCCTGCAGCGCCGGCATTCCATGTGGGCTCCGGTTCTGGTCCTGGTTGCTTTTCTTCTGGTCCAGCTCTCTGCTGTGGCCCAGGAGGGCTGTGGAGGATGGCCTAGGTGCTTGGGCCCCTACACCCTCATGGGAGACCAGGAAGAAGCACTTGACTCCTGGCTTTGGATCTGCACAGCGCGGCTGTTCGGCCATTTGGGGAGTGAACCAACGGAGGGAAGACGTTTCTCTCTGTTTCTCTCTCTCACTATCTATAACTCTGCCTGTCAAATAAAAAAAAAAAGGATTAACTACATGTTAAAAATTTTAGCAACAATAGGTGACATTTGAACCTATGTACTTCATACTGCAATATACCAGACATTATGTTATCATTGGATCCTACTACTGATGATTTTGATTTTAGCTACTTTGTTACACTTTGTGATCAGTAGATCTTGTCAGTTTCCTATTGACTTTATTGAACAATATTTAGGAAGAAGAGGAATGATAATTTGGCATGGAAAATTGTTTGGTTTCCCCAAA
Organism: Oryctolagus cuniculus; assembly: GCF_964237555.1. Taxonomy (NCBI): domain Eukaryota; kingdom Metazoa; phylum Chordata; class Mammalia; order Lagomorpha; family Leporidae; genus Oryctolagus; species Oryctolagus cuniculus. Next base: position 27,921,948 of record NC_091432.1, on the reverse strand, counting down.
AAGCAAACTTGCTGAGTGCTTTTTCCCAAAAGTTTTATATTTATGGATTATCTATGCTGCAGTCAATCAGTTATTACTTTGGAGTTTGCAAAAAGGTGAGTGTTTCCAATTCTGTTTAGTTTCTGATTTCTTTGATATTTATTAAGCATCAATAATTTGTGTAAAACAGTTTTCTCTCAACAACCAAGGATCCAGTATAGACTTTTGTTAAGCCAGAAAAAATACTTAAATATTCTTTGAATTATAAATTTCACAATAAAATGATCAAATCGGTGTTACAACAGTTTACATATATATAGCATATGTTTTTTTCCCCTAATTTAGGATAGAAGAAGGGGCAGATAATTTTTATCCTACAAATGTACAACCTGTACACACAATGGAGTAAAGAGGATGTTGAATTTATATTAAGAAAATGTTGGGTTTAAATTTGAACTATACAGTTTATGAGCCTCATGACCTGGAGCTATATACTTAAACTTCTCAGCCTTGTTTTTCATTATTTCATGTATTTGAACTGACATCTATTAAATGCTACTATATGAATCATGGTTACTTTATAGCTAGAATTCCATTTGGAGCCTCACAGAATCTATTAACTGACAGAGACTTCTAGGAGTTTATTGCTGTTGTTTTTTTTTCAAAAGATTTATAAAACTTCTTTTATGACTTCAAGGGGATTTAATACTATTCATATTAGAAATTAAATCATGGGCTTTTATTTCCTAGGTCTTAGAAATGTTGTAAACACTGATTAATTGATTTTTAATGGAATTCTTGGCCAATGATAGAGGGACCATCTTCTCACTAAATTGTTCATTAATTATTTGTTCTTTTTTATAATATTGTGAGTTTAAGAGTCAAACTGCCAATAAATCAATCAAAATGGATTCATAAAAATTTAAGGTAATATTAATTAGTTTTCACACTTTGTTTTCACTGCCATCTTAGAATTCCTCTAGAAAAAAACATTCTTTTCCTAATGTTCGAACCTCTGCTATGATAGAAGGGCTGGACAAAATAGAATCCTCTTCAAACTTTGTAAGTCTTTTTCACTTTATTTTTCCAATGAATGAGGTGAACTAGTAGTTTTCTTTATGTGTGTTAAGATTGAATAAACTGGGTCCAGTGTTGTGGTGTAGCAGGTTAAGCCACCATCTGAGATGCTGGCATCCCATATGGATGCTGGTTTGTTTCCCAGCTGCTCCACTTCTCATCCAGCTACCTGCTGATGCACCTTGGGAAACAGAGGGAGATGATTCAACTGCTTGGGCCTCTGACACCCACCTGGGAGACTAGGAAGAAGCTCTAACACCTGGCTTCAGCTAGGCCCACTCCTGTCTGTGGTAGTCATCTAGGGAATGAACCAACAGATAGAAGGTTTATCACTCTCCCTCTGTAACTTTGACTTTCAAATAAATAAATATATCTTATAAAAATTTGACTGAATTATAACCAAGTAATAACTATAAAAATTATTAAGCTCTTATTTAAATTTTCTTTTTTTCTTATTATTTATTTATTTATTTGACAGATTTAGACAGTGAGAGAGACAGAGAGAAAGGTCTACCTTCCATTAGTTCACCACCCCAAATGACTGCGCCGATCTGAAGCCAGGAGCCAGGTGCCTCTCCCTGGTCTCGCATGCGGGTGCAGGGGCCCAAGCACTTGAGCCATCCTCCACTGCCTTCCCGGGCCACAGCAGGGTGCTGGACTGGAAGAGGAGCACTAGAACCCGGCACCCATATGGGATGCCGGCACCACAGGCCGAGGATTAACCAAGTGAGCCCCAGTGCCGGCAACTAATGTTAGCAGTCTCTTTCATCCAGATATATCTGTGCAAAGAAATACGTTCACACATAAATGTGGTTCCACTAACAATGATTGATGGAGTTCCACTATTTAGAATTTCCACTGTATATCATTTCTATCCTTGTCAACTAATATAAAAAAATCCACCTTAAAATCAGCAAATATGCTACTTGAGCAAACCAATATAGATGGGGAAGGAATGAGGTAAATGAATCTCCCAGGTGTCATATTACCAATAAAAATAGTAGGTTCAGATGAAGCCCAACTCATTTTGTCAGTGGGCACACACACACACACACACACACACACAATCTATACAATGTTAAGAGCTCCCTAACCTCCAAGACATGATTTTTTAACTGGCTTCAAATAAAACCTAGCTTTGTTCATGTAGTTCAAGCAGGTATTTTATAGAAATTATTATCAATCAGTATTACATTCAATGGGAAGGTCTTTCAAATCCAATCAAATGTCTTGCATATTCCATTGCTTTACCCAAACCTATATTCACAGCCATTGAAATATTCCTCTGTTGTTGCTTTGGTAATACTGTCACATTTCAGTGAAAAAAGTTATATCAATTACAAAATATGAACTTTATAATTCTGAAGCTTTCCGAAGTAGACTTTATGCATATTTTTATCGGCATTTACCCCCAAAGCTAAAACATCTCTAAGCCTACAAAAGTAAATGGTTACCATTGTAAAGGGAAGATATTTACAAAAGTTTTAGTAAGGTATAATTGCAAAAAGTGGCATCATTTCATTTACAGTGCAAGGCATTTACCTAAGATATTTATCAGCTCAATGTTTTAATAATATGTATTATTTTAGTGTCCTACATTTTCAAAATGAAAAGCCTACATAACTCTTTTTACACCCTAGTAAATAGTATGTTAAATGATTTTGGGACTGTGTGTGTTTTGATATTCAAAAGTAGTAACATCATCACTTCATTTGCAGAGTGAAATTGACATCCCTCTGCCTCAACAGATTAATCTTTCAAAAGTGAATACATCTTATTTCAAATAATGTATTGGGTCCAAATGACTTATTTAGCAATATTAACAAGGTCAGTTTAAATGCAGTTTGACAAGGAAAGAAAAACACTGGAAGAAAGGCGAACCACGTGAATGTATTAGTGAGCATCTATTCAAAATATTTACCACCATTGTACATCAAACATCCATGAAATTATTTATGTCTGCTTATATTTACTAATTATGATGAGAAAGCAAAATTACATTTTAAAATATTCCACATTAATTTTGAATATTATCTAACACAGGAATATGTAAATCAGAAAAACTCCTTTTCAAGTATTTATTTTGCTTAATTCAATCTGCTAAATCAAAGTTATAGGAGGCCATGGATTAGGACCAGAGCTCTGCATGGGTTCCAGCAGACCAGAATAAAAATCAGAATGGTGTCATTAATGCTAAAGTTTTACATCACAAAATCCAAACTTAATTTTTATCTTGACTTCTCAGACACCAGAAGAATAAGAGATAACCAAAGGTCCCAAACAGGACAATGAGCATGATAATGAAGGTCCTTCTGCTTGAATCCTCACATCTTTAAATTCTTTACAAAAAGTAACCTGAAACAATTCGCTATTAAAAATCTATTATTTTTCTATTGTTCAGTCTCCTTGTCTCTGCCTTGTGAAAAGAGTCACTTTGAAATGACCAGCTCTCCTTCAATGCTTTGTTTCTGCTTTTTCTCAGCCCTTTTCTAACAAACCAACCCTTTCTTCTCATCCCACAGGAATATATACTCTGTTTTATGGCTTGAACTGTTGCCAGATTCTATAATGGAAAATATAGCCAATTAAGATCTTTAAATTTTTGTAATTATGTTATTCTGACAGATTATTTACCATTCTGGGCATTCTCCAGTGCTAGGTCTAGAGGGGTAAATCAATGAGATGGGACCCCAATAGAAAAGAACTGAACAAATACACAGAAACAAAATGTAGTAACTGACCTATAGGAACTCCCAGAATGTATGCCTGCACTTCTGAAGGCTAGCTAACTTTGACTCAGGATTCAAGGAGGCCTTTCTGGAAGAGGCAATATATTATATCAAAGTATACTGTAAAGTTAAGGAAGGAGGTTAATGAAAAAAGAGTGTGGCATTTATTGGAAATGAGTTATTGAACAATATTGTTTTGTACCAAGAAAACACTTAAGATAGCAAGTGTTGCTGTGGAAAATTTAAGGCCCTTCTCAGATAGAAAATAATGTTAGATTACAGGACAGGGATGGAGGGAAAGCAAGTAGATGGAGTATCTCCCAGAACCTGGCAGCTGTGAATTTTTTGAAACCATAAAGAATAAGAAAGTTATGCACACACATCCACATAAATACTCACTACAAATAGAACAGACACTGGGTTAGTGGGAATTTCATTTCTGCCAAATGGAAAATCAGAAATAAATGGCAGAAGTTGTTGGAAAACTTTTTATATGTGAAGTCAATTTAATTTGTTCTAAAAGCTTCAATTTTAAAGCACTGAGAGTTGGATAAAAAAATCTTGAGCTCAAGATCAAGTATGATCAAAGAATTCTACCAATCTATATGAGCAGGAAAAGAGATAGCAATAGATTTCTAGACACTCAAATTTTCTGGAGGATCTAGACGCAAAGCACAGAGGGGAAGGAACAGTAATCACAGATACTTGATTACTAAAACCTGAAAAACACAAAATTCAAGAATTATATTTTAACAAAAACTTTAGTAATTCAAATTTTCTAACAATAATTTCTTCCTTCTTCCTGCTTCTTTCTGATAAAATTCTGCAACTCTTTTTTTTGGCATATCAAATAAATTTGCTAAGTGTCTTTAGTTCAGTGTATGTAGAATTATAGGTTAGTGGGCTATTTCTTTCAACACTACAATGAATTTATTGCAGCATTGTATTTGGCCTCAAATCACTGAATTGTAAACTGAGCTTGTGAATATATTCTTTTTTTTAAGATTTATTTATTTTAGTTGAAAGTCACAGTTACACAGAGAGAGAAGGAGAGGCAGAGAGAGAGAGAGAGAGAGAGAGAGGTCTTCCATCCGCTGATTCACTCCCCAAAGGGCCACAAGGGCCGGAGCAGCACTGATCTGAAGCCAGGAGCCAGGTGCTTCTCCTGGTCTCCCATGCGGGTGCAGGGGCCCAAGCACTTGGGCCATCTTCTACTGCCTTCCCAGGCCACAGCAGAGAGCTGGATTGGAAGTGGAACAGCCAGGTCTCGAACTGGCGCCCATACAGGATGTGTGCCATTTTTTAGTCAGTCAGTCTTATTTCAGAATCATGTGTGAACAGATCAAGTATAGAACCAAGAAGAATATATACAGGTCGCTTAACTGCTAGCCCAGGTAACTTTCCAAATTCCAACTTCATATTATACTCTTCTTATTTATCATTTCACCATCAGTACCTCTGATATCTAGAGAGAATACAATATAATCATGTTTATAGTGATTGTATTTTCAATCTATGTTAAAAAAAAGTACAAACTGAAAAGGCACGTCTTCCACAGCTAAAATTATTGTCTTTTTTAATCAGAAAATATAAACCATACAGCATGGTAACTACAGATATACATCGAATGTTCCAAAATTACTATAAGATTAGATTTGAAATACTTCTGTTGTAAAGAAATAATAAGTGTGAGAGATGGTGGATATTTTATACGGCTTGAATTAATCATTCCTCATTATATACATATATCATAACATTATGTATTATTCTTTGAATATATGAGTAGAAGTATTATCACATTAGCAGAAATGAAGTAAAAATAAATTAAGTTTTTGAAAAAATTAACATTTTCACAACATAATTATTTTCTACTTCATAGGCAGATTTATTTTCACCAAGAAATTTTTTCTCTTAACTTATCCACATTTTTTTTTTTTTTGACAGCCAGAGTATAGCGAGAGAGACAGAGAGAAAGGTCTTCCTTTACTGTTGGTTCACCCTCCAATGGCCCCTGCGGCTGGTGCACCATGCTGATCCAAAGCCAGGAGGCAGGTGCTTCTCCTGGTCTCCCATGCGGGTGCAGGGCCCAAGCAATTGGGCCATCCTCCACTGCACTCCCGGGCCACAGCAGAGAGCTGGACTGGAAGAGGAGCAACCAGGACAGAATCCGGGGCCCAACCGGGACTAGATCCCCGGGGTGCCGGCGCCACAGGCAGAGGATTAACCTATTGAGCTGCAGCGCCAGCCAATTATCCACATTTTTAATAGAGGATTCCAACTTTTACAATGTAGCGCATATATTACCAAATGTTTCCCAAGGCCATTCATATTCAATACAAAGGCCTGTTCTTTTCCATTTTTATTATCCTTCCCTCTATCAAAATATGATAATCATATCTAAGCTTGTAATCAAATACCCCAGCATGGATTGAAAGTTTCGGAAAAAAAATTATACTAAAAAATCTCCCCATGAGGAGAAAATGGAAACCTTCTATCATATGGTTCACACTCTGAATGACTACAACCAACAGGGCTTTGGTCAGGCTAAAACTAGGAGCCAGGAATTTCTTTTTTTTTTTCCTTTTTTCTTTTTATTATTTAATAAATGTAAATTTACAAAGTTAAAAAAAATCTCCCCACGAGTAGACTGAAAATGTGCTAGTATCCGAAATAAAGCAGTGAATTGTATAGAGAAGGGATCCCTCTGGTCTTATGGTATTCTTCCTCAACTCCAAGTAGCCATTATTTAAAGAGTGGTAGAAGTACTTACTAATATTTCAGCTACATAATCAAGAGCTAAAATATTCATGAGTAGAATTTTGAGAATGAGTGGTTCTTAAAACTTGACTATATTGCAGAATCACCTGGGGAGCTCCTAAAGGATTATTGTCTCGATCTCAACCCCAGTGATTCTGATGTAAGTGAGCTGAGGTGCACCTGGGCAAGCACGTATTAAACACTCCCCTAGGTGATTTGAATGTGCCATCAGGTGTGAGACCACTCTATTAAAATTGTATTAATATAAAGAAAGAAGGTTTTATGTATATCATAGGTAAGTTTTAAAAAGATAACTACACTTCTCTCCCTCCCTCCCTAACTCTCTCAGTCCTCCTACTTCTTTCATTTTTGTTTTTCTTTATTTTTCACACAAATATATTTTTTAAAGATTTATTTATTTATTTGAAAGTTAGAGTTACACACAGAGTGAAGGAGAGTCATAGAGAGAAAGAGCGAGGGGTCTTGCATCCACTAGTTCTCTCCTCAGTTGGCCACAGTGGCCAGAGCTGCACTGATTCGAAGCCAGGAGCCTGGAGCTTCCTCCGGGTCTTCCCATGTGGATGCAGGGGGTCAAGGACTTGGGCCACATTCTACTGATTCCCAGGCCATAGCAGAGAGCTGGATTGGAAGTGCAGCAGCCAGGCCTCAACCAGTGCCCATACGGGATGGTGGGACTGCAGACGGCAGCTATACCCACTACCCTACAGTGCTGGCCCCACAAATATATAATTTCAATCCACTCTATAGTCACAGGCTTAATGCACCACTAACCATAATATTCAACAAGTAAAAAGTAGAGAGACAACAGTTCTAGGTGAGTATAACTCAGTGCTACAAATAGCAATCAAATCACAGGATATCCATTTTCTGTATTCTATATTAACTAACATATATCATAGAAAGCATACGATGCTTATCTTCTTTGGAAAGACTTATTTCACTAAGCATAATGATTCCAGTTGCATCCCTTTTGTTGCAGAAGATAGGATTTCATTCTGTATTATGACTAAGAAGTAATCCATAGTATATATGCCATATTTTCTTTATCCAGGCATCAGTTGATGGACATCTGGATTGATTCCATATCTTAGACATTGTGAATTGAGTCACAATAAACATGGAGGTACAAATAACTCTTTCAAATGTTGCTTTCATTTTGTTTGAGTATATTCCCAGGAGTGGAATGGCTGGATCATATGGTAGGTCTTTTTATAGATCTTGGCTTCCACAATGGTTGTACTAGTATACATTCCCACCAATGGGATTTTAGATTACACTTTTTCCAGCATCTTCCCTAGGATTTATTATTTTTTGGATTTTGGATGATATCTATTCTAATTGGGATGGTGTGAAACCTTGTTGTGATTTTTATTTGCATTTGCTGGATGGCTAGTTATTCTGAAAATCATTCTACTTAGAATGTGTGGTTTCTCCCACAGTTCATATATTAGATTTCTCTTGGTGTTTTAACACATTACCACATGCTCATTAAAACAACATCTTCACTATCTTACAACTTTTTGGTCAAAATTCCATTGAACATCTCAAGCATAAAATGAAGGTATCAACAGGCATGTATTTCTTTCTACAGGTTCAAGTTTGGGAATCTTTTTCTCTTTTTCCTGGTTTTTGATCTTGCAGAGTACCTGAACAATTCTTGGATTAAATGTCTATTTCTCCATTGCCCAAGCCAGCAATGAAGGGAAGAGGCAAGGCAATTCATTTTTTTTTTTTTTTTTGACAGTGAGAGACAGAGAGACAGAGAGAAAGGTCTTCCTTTTCCGTTGGTTCACCCCCCAATGGTCCCTGCGGCTGGCACGCTGCAGCCTGCGCACCTCACTGATCCAAAGCCAGGAGCCAGCTGCTTCTCCTGGTCTCCCATGCAGATGCAGGGCCCAAGGACTTGGGCCATCATCCTCCACTGTGCTCCCAGGCCACAGCAGAGAGCTGGACTGGAAGAGGAGCAACAGGACAGAATCCAGCGCCCCGACAGGGACTAGAACCTGGGGTGCCGGCACCGCAGGCACAGGATTAGCCTATTGAGGCGTGGCACCGGCCAAGGCAATTCATTCTTAATTTGCTGTCTCTGTGGTTCTTTGTAGGCTAGGAAACTCTCTTTGTTTAAGAATTAATGTGCTCGGATTGAGTCTGCATGAAGAAATATAGTTTCCTTTTCCCATTCTCCATATCATCAATCTTAATAGGTGAAGTCCCATTTTCTACATAAGATAACACATTCACAAATTCCTAAGATTGGAATGTGGGCATCTTTGCTGTGGAGTAATATTTTTTTTATTATCCCCTTCATACATGATTCCCAATACAAACTGGAGGAAGTTGGGTAGCATCTTCTGACCTTAGAAGTATTGTTTTGCTTAAAATATGATTATTTTGTGTCTCTGTGATTCTAAATCCTGTGTTTATTTTTTTAAAGATTTATTTATTTATTTGAAAGTCAGAATTATGCAGAGAGAGAGAGAGAGGTCTTCCATCCAATGGTTCACCCCCCAATTGGCTGCAACGGTCATAACTGTGCCAATCCGAAGCCAGGAGCCAAGAGCCTCTTCGGGTCTCCAACACGGGTGCAGGAGCCCAAGGAATTGGGCCATCTTCTACTGCTATCCCAGGCCAAGCAGAGAGCTGGATAAACCCCATGTTTAAATAGCTTTGTGAAATATTTCCAAGAGTGACGATCGACTTACATTGAATTGGTAGTTTAATTTGCTAGCAGAGTTTCTTTTTTCCCAACTTCACTGAAGAAGTGATGCTGATTTGGTAGATTATCTTGGCAATTGAAGGGAACTACATTTTGACTAAACCAAATAATAATCTGAAAGAAAGCAAGCTAAGTTATTTATAGAAGATTTTTATGAAATATATACACCTATCCCAATGGGATTACCAAAGCTCATTTCTCTTAGCAATCACAACTGATTCAATGCAGCAGAATTTATGAAAATCTATGTTGCAAGTAGGTAATGGTGGGGGAAATTCAAAGCAACAAATAGCACTGGGGTGGGCATTTGGCACAATGATTAAGACACCACTTGAAAGATTAGCATCCCATATGCCTGAGTTGAAGACCACCTGCAGTCTTTATTCCAGCTTCCTGCTAATGCCCACACTGGGAGGGAGCAGGTATGGCTCAAATAATTGGGTCACTGCCTCCAACATGGGAGACTTGGATTTGGATTCAGTTCCTGGCTTCTGGCTGCAGCCTGACCGGAGCAGAAGTGAACCAGCAAATAGGAGATATTCTCTCTCTCTTCTCTCTCTCTCTCTCTCTCTCTCTCTCTCTCCATTCCTTCTCTCTTCCTTCCTCTACCTTTCAAGTAAATAAAATAAATAAAATGAAAAAAATAATAGCACTAAAATCCTATAACAAGTTGCTGAAATTGAGATTATGACATTCGCTTCTTTCTCCTCTTATCTGATGTTGTGTGTAGGTTTAGATGCATACACACTTTTCTTTTAATTTTCTTTTTTACATATGTATTTCATCATGCTTAAATTTATAACATAATCTATTTAATAATATCAAGAAAGAATGATAACAGAAAAAAAATTATAGCTGCATTCAGAAATCTGGGTTTCAAACTCAAGTCAATGATTTTTTTTATCTTTTATTTAATGAATATAAATTTCCAAAGTACGACTCATGGGTTACAATGGCTTCCCCCCCCCATACCGTCCCTCCCACCCACAACCCTCCCCTTTCCCACTCCCTCTCCCCTTCCATTCACATCAAGATTCATTTTCGATTATCTTAATATACAGAAGATCAGCTTAGTATACCTTAAGTAAGGATTTCAACAGTTTGCTCCCACACAGAAACATAAAGTGAAAAATAATAGATGATTTTTTTTTAAATGATGATGAAATCAGATCAGACCTATTGTCATGTTTAATCCCAGTGAGAGTCAAGTTGGGAATTGATAATTTCTTCTTTTTTTTTTTTTACAGAAGATCAGTTTAGTGTACATTAAGTAAAGATTTCAATCGTTTGCACCCCCATAGAAACACAAAGTGAAATATACTGTTTGAGTACTCGTTATAGCATTAAGCCTCAATGTACAGCACATTAAGGACAGAGATCCTACATGAGGAGTAAGTGCACAGTGACTCCTGTTGTTGACCTTACAAATTGACACTCCTGTTTATGGCATCAGTAATCTCCCTATGCACCAGTCATGAGTTTCCAAGGCTATGGAAGCCCCTTGAGTTCTCCGACTCTTATCTTGTTTAGACACGGTCATAGTCAAAGTGGAGGTTCTCTCCTCCCTTCAGAGAAAGGCACCTCCCTCTTTGAAGACCTGTTCTTTCCACTGGGATCTCACTCACAGAGATCTTTTTGCCAGAGTGTCTTGGCTTTCCATGCCTGAAATACTCTCATGGGCTTTTCAGCCAGATCCGAGTGCCTTTAGGGCTGATTCTGAGGCCAGAGTGCTGTTTAGGACATCCGCCATTCTATGAGTCTGCTGAGTATCTCACTTCCCATGTTGGATCACTCTCCCCTTTATTTATTCTATCGGTTAGTGTTAGCAGGTACTAGACTTGTTTATGTGCTCCCTTTGACTCTTAGTCCTTTCATTATGATCAATTGTGAACTGAAATTGATCACTTGGAATAGTGAGATGGCATTGGCACATGCCACCTTGATGGGATTGAACTGGAATCCCCTGGTATGTTTCCAACTCTACCAATTGGGGCAAGTCAGCCCGAGCATGCCCCAAATTATACATCTCTTCCCTCTCTTATTCCCACTCTTATGTTTAACAGGGATCACATTTCAGTTAATTTTCAACACTTAAGAATAACTGTGTGATAATTACAGAATTAAACCAGTCATATTAAGTAGAACAGACAAAAATAAATACTAAGAGGGATAATGTATTAAGTTGTCCATTAACAGTCAGGGCTATGCTGATCAAGTCACCATTTCTCATAGTGTCCATTTCACTTCAGGAGGTTTCCTTTTTGGTGTTCAGTCAGTTGTCACCGATCAGGGAGAAAATATGGTATTTGTCCCTTTGGGACTGGCTTACTTCACTCAGCATGATGTGTTCCAGATTCCTCCATTTTGTTGCAAATGACTGGATTTCGTTGTTTCTTACTGCGGTATAGTATTCTAAAGAATACATATCCCATAATTTCTTTATCCAGTCTACCGTTGATGGGCATTTAGGTTGGTTCCAGGTCTTGGCTATTGTGAATTGTGCTACAATAAACATTAGGGTGCAGACTACTTTTTTGTTTGCCAATTTAAATTCCTTTGGGTAAATTCCAAGGAGTGGGATGGCTGGGTCCAACAGTAGGGTTATATTCAGGTTTCTGAGGAATCTCCAGACTGATTTCCATAGTGGCTTGACCAGTTTGCATTCCCACCAACAGTGGGTTAGTGTCCCTTTTTCCCCACATCCTCGCCAGCATCTGTTGTTGGTAGACTTCTGTATGTGAGCCATTCTAACCGGGGTGAGGTGAAACCTCATTGTGCTTTTGATTTGCATTTCCCTGATTGCTAATGACCTTGAACATTTTTTCATGTGCCTGTTGGCCATTTGGATTTCCTCTTTTGAAAAATGTCTATTGAAGTCCTTGGCCCATCTCTTAAGTGGGTTGTTGGTTTTGTTTTTGTGGAGTTTCTTGATCTCTTTGTAGATTCTGGTTATTAACCCTTTATCTGTTGCATAGTTTGCAAATATTTTTTCCCATTCTGTCGGTTGTCTCTTCAATCTCCTGACTGTTTCTTTTGCAGTACAGAAACTTCTCAATTTGATGCAATCCCAATAGTTGATTTTGGCTTTGACTGCCTGTGCCTCCCGGGTCTTTTCCAGAAACTCTTTGCCTGTGCCAATATCTTGCAGGGTTTCTCCAATGTTCTCTAATAACTTAATGGTGTCAGGACGTAGATTTAGGTCTTTAATCCACGTTGAGTGGATTTTTGTGTAAGGTGTAGGGTAGGGGTCTTGCTTCATGATTCTGCACGTGGAAATCCAATTTTCCCAGCACCATTTATTGAATAGACTGTCCTTGCTCCAGGAATTAGTTTTAGATCCTTGATCAAATATAAGTTGGCTGTAGATGTTTGGGTTGATTTCTGGTGTTTCAATTCTGTTCCATTGGTCTATCCATCTGTTTCTGTACCAGTACCATGCTGTTGTGATCACAACTGCCCTGTAGTATGTCCTGAAATCTGGTATTGTGATGCCTCCGGCTTTGTTTTTGTTGTACAAGATTGCTTTAGCTATTCGAGGTCTCTTGTGCCTCCATATAAATTTAAGCACCATTTTTTCCAGATCTGAGAAAAAGGTCTTCGGTATCTTGATTGGTATTGCATTGAATCTATAAATTGCTTTTGGGAGAATGGACATTTTGATGATGTTGATTCTTCCAATCCATGAGCATGGAAGATTTTTCCATTTCTTGGTATCCTCTTCTATTTCTTTCTTTAAGATTTTGTAATTCTCATCGTAGAGATCTTTAACGTCCTTGGTTAAGTTTATTCCAAGGTATTTGATTGTTTTTGTAGCTATTGTGAATGGGATTGATCTTAGCAGTTCTTTCTCAGTCATGGCATTGCTTGTGTATACAAAGGCTGTTGATTTTTGTGCATTGATTTTATATCCTGCCACTTTGCCAAACTCCTCTATGAGTTCCAATAGTCTCTTAGTAGAGTTCTTTGGATCCTCTAAGTAAAGAATCATATCGTCTGCAAAGAGGGATAGTTTGCAAGTCAATTATTTTTTAACATTAGATTGGTTGGAAAGGAATTTGAGTGAGTTTTAATACCCAAACTATATTGAGAGGGCATTTTAATGTAAATATGATATAGAAGGGCAAATATATTCAAAATGCCATATTGTGGGCTGTAATGTCTACTTTTCATATCACCACTTCTTTCCTGTTCTAATGAAATGTGGAGGAATTCCTCCAACCAGTGAAATCATTGTGTGACTGTGGAAGTGTTAGAAGCAGTTCCTATTTGTGCATCTAAGAGCCACACATATTCAGGAATACTTTTATTCCCTCAAAAATGTAAATTATAAGACTGAGGTAAAAATCAAGATTCAGTTATAGATCAGGTACAGCTGGTAGCTAAGCAAAGAGAAGCGTTGTTGAGTGTCTGGGGGCAGAATGTGGTTGCAAGGCAAAGTGACACCCTCCTAATTAGCCAACAGCTGAGACTACTCATTCCCCACAATGCTTCTACCATTCAATAATTTACCCAAGATTGTTTTAATAAACTCCCTTTATTCTAAATTATTTAAAACTTAATTTGAATAATCTGCAACCGTAAAAACATTACCTATGGAAACAATATCGTGTATTAGATAATCATTGACAACAGAAAGAATTGAAGTCAAGATTAAAGTAAATCCCATGAAAGAGTGTGTAAGAATTTAAAAATGAGAAAATATAGTAAGAACTGATATTATAGGTGGAAGATCCTTAAGTGTTATTGAAAGAAATGTAAGCCGGTGCCGCGGCTCATTAGGCTAATCCTTTGCCTGCGGTGCTGGTACCCTGGGGTTCTAGTCCCGGTTGGGTGTGGGGAGCAATTCGGACTATACTGTTACTGGAATTAAGACTTATTCTATGCATCTGCTCTCCCACAATATGGCGCTGGGAGAGAAGAAAGAGGCTTCTACACAGCTGCCTCCAGTTCAGCCAATAAACTGTAGGACTTGCTCCTGATTGGAGAGCAGCGTACTTGGCGTGTGGGCAGCCGAGTTAGGATTGGCGGAGGAGGACTATAAAGGAGGAGAGAGACGGCATGCACCAGGAACATCTAAGAGGAACATCTAAGGGGAACACCTGTGCAGCCCCCGAGAGAGCCGGCCGGCGGTGTGCCGCTCCCCTGCGGAAGTGGGGAATGTGGCCAGGGGGAACTGCCCTTCCACGGAGGTGGAAGGGACAGTAGCCAACCTGGGAAGAACCAGCAGCAAACCCGGGGAGGGCCGAGCAGACGAAAGAACAGCACAGGGTCCTGTGTCGTTCCTCCACGAAGACGGGGAGCGACAGTTGGGGTGCCAGATTCTGTCCCAGTTGCTCCTCTTCCAGTTCATCTCTCTGCTGTGGCCCAGGAAGGCGGTGGAGGATGTCCCAAGTGCTTGGGCCTTGCACCCGCATGGGAGACCAGAAGGAAGCGCCTGGCTCCTGGCTTCAGATCGGAGCAGCATGCCAGCCGTAGCAACATTTTGGAGGGTGAACCAATGGAAGGAAGACATTTCTGTCTGTCTCTCTCACTGTCTAACTCTGCCTGTCAAAAAAAAAGTTAAAAAAAAAAGAAATGTATTAGAGCTTAAATAATAATGTGTTAAAGAATTGATATAGGCACCAAGCTCGTACTACCAGATGCTTCAGCGTAAAAGTAAATGGTGATTTGATAAACACAACTCATGTTGTCATATTGGTACATTTTATGAATTGCTCTAATAAAGGTTACAACAAGGATGTTTATAAAACTATTTATTGAAATGGAGCAGTTTTGTGAATGAAAAGTGGTTCTATTAATACTCACACTGTTGGGAGAAACAAAACCAGAACTCTCCCAGGCAAAGCAAGACGGAAGACTACTCTAGAATTTCAATTCAATTATTCATCAAAGGAGATTGCTAAATGCATTTTATATCTAAGTTACCATGAGAGAAATGCAATGACAGATAACTGGGAGCTATATACTGAGAAAACAAGCAGAAACACAATTTCTAGTAGAGGGAACAAGTAAGTGAACTGCAAACTAATAGAAGTCAGAAGTTCATTACATTTATTACTAAAATTCAAATTGCGAACAAGGAAAACACCTAAACTATGTCATGGAACATTGATGTGGCAGGGGATGGAAGGAAGGCGGGGTTAGCTGATGCGACACGTAAGGAAAGGCCTCTTTTGAACTGGGTTTTGAAAGAAGTTGCTGTGGGGCCAGCACTGTGGCGCAGCAGGTTATTGCCCTGGCCTGAAGCACCAGCATCCCATATGGGCGCCAGTTCTATCCTGGTTGCTCTTCTTTTGATCCAGCTCTCTGCTATGATCTGGGAAAGCAGTAGATGGTGGCCAAGTGCTTGGGCCCCCGCACTCATGTGGGAGACCCGGAAGAGGCTCCTGTCTCCTGGCTTCGGATATGCACAGCTCCAGCCATTGAGGTCATCTGGGGAGTGAACCAGCAATGGAAGACCTCTCTCTCTCTGTCTCTACCTCGCTCTATAACTCTATCTTTCTTTCAAATAAATAAAATAAATCTTTTTGTTTAAATAAAGGAAAGAAGTTGGTGTGTATTTTGGTGTCTATGTTTCTAGATACAAAGTATATTCTACTGGGTTTCACATGTTACCTTTTTAAATATAGCTGCTTGAAAATCTATGCAAGAAATTCATATAAAATATGTTTTCATATTTCTTACTATTTAGATGTCAAGCATGCTGATCTCTCTGTCAATAATGCCTAAATAATTCCTAAATGACAGTCAAATTTCTAATTAAACATGACATACTTTTGAAATAATCCTGAATTTCACATTACACCATAGCTAAAAGGAAGAAATAACCCAAACGTTGACAAGTGAATGAGTGTTTAAAGAGAAATGCTATATAGAGGCGATGGAATAGTATTTACCTTTTAAAAGGGAAAGGAATTCTGACACATTACGTCATGGAAGAATCTTGAAGACGTCTGCTAAGTAGCAGAAGCTATAGATAGAAGGGCAAATACTGTATGATTCCACTAACATTTATATGTTTTAACAAAAAGGGTTTTTTTGTCCTTCGCAATTGCAATGGATGAGTTGTTAGTGTCCTTTAAAATTCATTAGTCTGCCTTTCTAGTCCCACATACTGATTATCTTGATGCATCAAGAATCACACAAGCACACTGGTGACATGATGCCCTATCACATGGAAAAGCCATGTTAGAGAATGATTCCTCCTTCCATACCCACCCCAAATCACTGATATGGGAGTCAATTTCACAAAAATTTCTCAATTATTGAATGAGAAGAGGATATCTAATTGACCACTGAAAATAAAGTCATACAGATCTTAATAACTTATGTACGTAAGTAGCAAAAATACATAAAGTAACTATTGCTTAAAAAGGTTTCCAGGGGTTGGCACTGTGGCATTCAGGTTAACCCACCACCTGCAAAACCGGTACCCCATATGCGTGCTGGTTCATGTACCAGCTTCTTCACTTCTGATCCAACTGCCTGCTAATGGCCAGAGAAAAGCAGCAGAACAGAGTCCAAGTGTTTGGGCCCCTTCCTCCCGCATGGAGAGCTGGGTGAAGCTTCTGGCTCCTGGCTCCTGGCTTTGGCCTGGCTCAGCCCTGTCCATTGTGGCCATTTGGGGAGTGAACCAACGAATGGAAGCTCTCACTTTCTCTCTCTCTCTCTGCCTCCCTTTCTCTTTCTTTCTGTTGCTCCTTCTCTTTCTGTAACTTTCAAATCAATAATAAATTTTTAAAAAAAGATTTCTAAACCTAAATCCTTAAAACTACATGAAATTAAAATAAATAAATCAACATATGTAAAATGACACAGCATCAGCCATGCTGTAAAGGCCACTATCATTTTATTGTTATGATGATGAAGTGTCAGCTACTTGGATATAATACCCACTTAGATAGACAATTTTGAAAAACATACTGCTTCCTTTTGTTTTTGTTCTAGAGGTTATTCTTTTTATTATTACTAGTATTATTATTTATATGTAATGTAATATATTATCCATATTGGCTTGTACTCATGTCACCTGAAAACAGCAGTCAAGAACTTGCAAAACATCTTAGGTTTAAAATGCTTAGTATCTGGAAATGGTAAAAGTGAATTCTGGTTTTTGATTTATTTAGATGTTTTTTAGACTTTCTGTCTTCAAAAAAAGAGCCCACAGGTTTTATTTTACCTTGTA
The DNA here is from genome assembly GCF_964237555.1 of Oryctolagus cuniculus. Classification (NCBI taxonomy): domain Eukaryota; kingdom Metazoa; phylum Chordata; class Mammalia; order Lagomorpha; family Leporidae; genus Oryctolagus; species Oryctolagus cuniculus. The sequence continues at coordinate 27,904,484 of NC_091432.1, read as the reverse complement.
AGAGCTAAAAAGTCCTATTAGTGACACTTGAAGTTTTATAGCAGCTGCCACTTGCCAGTGATCATTAAGTGAGTAAAGCATCCATCAGTGGTATGGAAATCAGGCCCATTCATAAATCATGCTGCACAATCTGTTACCAGAGGTGAGCTAAATGAACATTTTAGTAACATCTATAAAAATTTAAGACTAGTAGCAGGAATAATTTTCCAATCTATTTAGTAGTCAGTAATGATAGTATTCTCACAAGAAAAATGTTGTCAATTTCTTCTTTCATTTTACAAAGTATATCATCTAAACAAGTATGGTTCTGCTTGCATATTCTGTGCCTTTTAAAAAAAAGATTTTATTTATTTATCTGAGAGGCAGAGTTATAGAGAGAGGGAGAGACGGAGATAAAGATCTTCTTCCACTGATTCACTTCCTGAATGGCCGCAACAGCTGGAGCTGGGATGATCTGAAGCCAGGAGCCAGGAGTTTCTTCCCGGTCTCCCACCAGGGTTCGGGAGTTCAAGTACTTGGGCCATCTTCTACTGCTTTCCCAGGCCATTTCAGAGAGGTGGATTGGAAGAGGGGAAGCTAGGATTAGAACTGAGGTTCATATGGGATGCCAGAGCCGCAGGCGGAAGCTTAACCCACTACGCCACAGTGCTGGCCCCTGTTATGTGCCTTTTACACAGAGTATACTTTTACTTCTTAAACAGGCTGCAGTTATGAACAAGAACTCATTTACTCAGGGTGTAAATTTCTTGATGCCTCTTTCCTTTTCTTCCTCTTATTCATGATTTTGTGACATGAATAGATAGGTTAAAAGGCAATTAGGTCGGTCCTCCTTGGAATGAGGAAAAGAGTCCCTTTAAGAAGGTGCAAAATGCTTGCATCCCCCAAAGCTACCTTTGGCAAGCTGAGCGTGTCCTCTCCCACTGCATGCTTCTCCTCAAAAGCTGCCTTTAGCCAGATGAAAGTGCAGATCCCACTCCGTAGTTTCCAGTTTTATGAGAATAGCAAGGAAGTAGTGATTCTACCCTTCAGAGTTTTCAGTTTAATGAAAATATCAAGAAGTCACTGATCCCACCCTTATCATGAGCAAGCTAGACCAGACAGACAATATTACAAATCCTGCCTTTTGATGAGTTTTGTCTGGGTCCTCTAACTGATTGTTAGCCGCTGTTCTGTATGTTTTTCCCTTCCCCCAAAAGAGATGGGGTTATCAGGAAGTTCATCGTGCTGTATGGGAGAGGGTGTGAGGCAATAAGAGAAGTATGGAAAAGGCTAGATCTCAAAGGGAGTCAAGTCTGAGAAGGTTCCCTGGAGGTGTAAATCTTCAATGTCTGAAAGGAGCTGGGAGGGGTGAATGGACTAGGAGTGTGTTTGATATTCTTCCCACAGAAGTTGTAGGAAGAGTTGGTAGTGGTATAAAAGATCAGTACTTATGCATTGTTGAAAATGGCAGGTGGCTGGGTGGTCACTGTTTCTCACAAGTGGGTTCATTAAGGTCAGAAGGGTCTGAGTTCTTGGAAACTGTTGGTAGTGGGACTTGAGTCTGTGTAAACTTGGTTGTGAGTGGCCCTGTGGGAGTAACTGTATAATGAAGTGTGGCGGGGGGTGCTTAAATGAAATGGACCCAATGGAAGATTCCCTGTAACTTTGCTGCTATAGGAGTGAGAATAAGTAGTAAGGTCTGGTCCATTTAGCTTGTAGTTTTGTGCGAGTAGGGGGCAAAGAGGGGTTGTGGAGAGGACGGGAAGACTTCATCTCCCATTGCAATGGGAGGAAGCATCTGAGGTGGTTAGACCTGGGCAATAGGTATCTGCATATTTCTATAATTCTGTTCAGAGATAACTGAGGAGAAGCAAGAGTAGGTGGGGAAGCAAGTGTGGAGATTGAAAGTGTGTAGTCAGAAGAACCAAGGGATCTCCATACATTAGTTCAAAAGGCAAAATATTGAAAGGTTTTTTTTGGAAGGGCCCTCATACAGAGCAGGGCCAAAAGGAGTAGTTTAATCCAGTCCAAGTAGAGTTCAAGGGAAAGACTGAATATTTATTTATTTGAAAAGTAGAGTTACAGAGAGACGGGGGATGGGGGAGAGGTCTTCCATCCTCTGGTTCACTCCCCAAGTGGCTGCAATGGCTGGCTGGAGCTGTGCTGATCCAAAGCCAGGATCCTGATGTGTCTTCCAGGTCTCCCACATGAGTGTAGAAGCCCAAGAACTTGGGCCATCTTCTACTGCTTTCCCAAGCCATAGCACAGAGCTGAATTGGAAGTGGAGTAGCCGGGACTCGAACCAGTGCCCATATGTGATGCTGAGACTGCAGACGGTAGCTTTACCTGCCATGCCACAGTGCGGGTTCCAAGTCAGAGCATTTTTTAGTGTACAATTTGTACTTTCTTCTTTTCCTGAGGAGTGGAAGTGAAAAGGAGTGTGCCAAATGCCAGGGGAAGTTAAGCACCTTGGAAAATAGTTGAGTTACCTGGGATTACATTGTCAGGACCATTGTCTGACTGGAGAGAGTCACGAACCCTGTATCAGGGAATAATCTCCTCAAGTAGCATGTTGAAAACTCTTAATGCCTATAGTAGTTAGAAAGGCATCACCCACCCAGAGAAGATATCTACTAGTACCTAGAGGTATTGAAAGAACCATATTCTGGGCATATGGGTGAAGTCAACACACCCATTAGAGGCCAGCACGTGCCCTCTGGCTTGATAGGAGGGGAAGGGTAAAGGACAGAGATAGAGTTAGGGTTTGCTTTTTGACATATAGAATGAGAAGAGGTGGGTTGTTGAAGATAGTTGGTATCTTCTGGTGAGAGAGGAAGAGATTGTTTTATAAGCGATAATAAAGAAGAAACATTGGGATAAAACAGATGGTGGAGATAGAATAAGATAGCCTGAGTGGAGGGCTGCTGGGGTTGTTGGTCTTGCGGGCAATTTGTCAGTATAGCAGATGGAGTGGAGGACGAGCTGGAGGAGGAGGAAGGCAGTGCTGCCTGGCAGGCTGCCTGATCTGTCCTGTTATTACCAGCTGTGATGGTAGAGTTATCAGTTTGATGAGCCTTATAGTGGACACATCCGATTTGTGTTGGAAGACTGGCTGCCTCTAAGAGAGGTGTTATGAAGGTAGCATTGGTGGTGATTGTCCCCTTAGTAGTAAAAAGGCCCTGTACTTTCCAGATTGTTGAGTGGGATAAGAGAATATGGAAAGTGTATTTGAGTTGGTATAGACAGTGATGGTTTTTGCCAGCATAAGGTCATGGGTTAGAGCGCGGAGTCCAGCCTGCTGATTAGTAGTATTGAAAGGGAATAGTCCTGCCTCAGCTGTACCAGCAGTCAATACCACACTGTATCCTGCCCTTTTTATTTCCTCATGAAAGATAGAGCTACCATCTGTGAACCAAACCAGGGTAGGTTAACAAGGAGACACTCTTGGATGTTTGAGGGATAAGGTAGTGAGTGTTTGATAGTCTTAATGCAGGAGTGAACAGGAGCCATGTGATCCAGAAATGGACGGGGTGGGGGAAGGAGAGTAGCTGAGTTAAGGGGAGCATGAGGTTTCAAAATGAGGGTAGAGACCTCAGTTAGCACCACCTAAAGGGCCAGAATGCAAGATGGTGGGAAAGACTGGAGGCCCTTGTAAGTTAGGAGTTTGGATAGATGGTGGTGTGAGGAAAGAATGGTAAGCAGTGAGCCAAAAGTGAGTTTTTTACTCTTGTATGAACACCTCTGCTGAGGTTAGCACCTGTAAACAGGGTACCCAACCCTTAACTGTGAGGTCTAATGTTTTTGACACATAGGCTACAGGAACAAAAGAGGGATTGATCTGATGACTGAGAACCCCCCAGGCCATTCTTTGATTTTTAGTGACATAAAAGAGGAAGGGCCATGTGAGATCTTTCAAGTATAAGGTAGGGGTCTATAGAATATCCTGTTGGAACTTATGATATTGGGAGGCGACTAGGGCTACAGGGGACTCCTGGAGGGATCCCTCTGTGGCTTCAAAGAGTGGTCATGCCAGAAGGGAGAAGTTTGGTATCCATGAACATAAGAATCCTTCCAGGGCTAGAAAGGAAAAAATTTTTTCTTAGGTAGAAGGAGGTGGGAGGTTAACTATGATGCACTTTCTGTCTACAGTGATAGCCTTATGGTTGGGAGTGTGATGTACACCGAGATAAGTTATGTCAGATAAGCAAAGCTGAGCTTTGGTGTAGGATATTCAATAACCTAGGAAGTTGAGAACAGCAGTTTGTTGTTGGCTATCTATTTTTGAGGGGCTGCAAAGGAGAAGGTCATTAATGTACTGGAGAGAAAAGGAGGGGGATAGATCCAGGGTCCCTAGGTCATTGGCCAAGGCCTGACCAAAGAGAGTGGGGCTATCCCAGAACCCAGGAGGGAGTATGATCAAGGTCAGTTGAGTGGAGACTCGGGTGTCCGGATCAGTGCAGGTGAAAGCAAATATGTCATGAGATTTAGAATGTAGAGGAATGATAAACAATGTATACCTTAGATCCAGGATCAAGGATTGAGATGTGAATGTGGGGATAGAGGAAAGGAGGATGTATGGATTGGGGACCACCAGATGTATGGGTGCTACCACTGTGTTAATAAGGCAGAGGTCTTTTTAATTTTTTTTTTTATTTATTTATTTGACAGGTAGAGTTACAGGCAGTGAGAGAGAGAGACAGAGAGAAAGGTCTTCTTTCCATTGGTTCACTCCCCAAATGGCTGCAACGGCTGGAGCAATGTTGATCTGAAGCCAGGAGCCAGGTGCCTCTTCCCTGTCTGGCATGTGGGTTCAGGGGTCCAAGCACCCGGGCCATCTTCCATTGCTTTCCCAGACCACAGCAGAGAGCTAGACCGGAAGAGGAGCAAATGAGACTAGAATCCGTTGCCCATATGGTATGTCGGCGCTGCCACAGGCAGAGGGTTAACCTAGTGTGCCTCAGTGCCAGCCCGCAGAGGTTTTGTACCAGATGGAAGAACCTGTTAGACTTTTTAACTGCCAATATTGGGTTGGTATAGGGGGAGTTAGTCTTGTGTAGCAGGCCTTGGTGGAAGTGTTTGGAGATTGTAGGCTTTAGACCTTGAAGGCTGAAAAGGGGTAGGGGTATTGTGGCTGGGAAGAAAATGTGGAGGAGATCTGTAATTTTATCTGGATGAGAGGATGGTGGGCCACTACCATAGGGTGACTGGTGTCCCATACTCATGGGTTGACAGTAGACAGGGGCCCTGAGGTAGGCAGGGTGGCTGGGACTTTGAGAGAGAAATAGTAAAAATGGAGGCAAAAACAGGCTGGAGGACAGGGCCAATAACCTGAAGGTGAAAACCTTCTGAGCACCAAACTGATAGAGTATGTCTCTATCTACCCCTTCTTAAAAGGTGGTAGGTCATTCAGGTACACTGAGAAAAGCATGGGAAAATGCATTGTGCTAATTATGCAGAGCAGACTTGGAGTCTGTAGGAGTTAGTAAGGTTTTCCCTCTGCCCTGACTATGGAGGTTGAGACAGCAGAGGCTGGTCCCCAGTACTGGGTAAGGACTGAGAAGTTTGCCACTGAATCAATAAGAAAAGAAATTGGCTACCTGCTACCGTCACAGTTACCTTGGGATCCTGCAGTGTGATGGCCATAATTGGGTGGCAGGAGTCCAGTCTCTTTCAGTCCTAATTAGCCAAACCTAGAAGGCATAGGTTGTGTGGATGATCTCCTGACTCGACAGACAAGAGGACAGTCCACCGTCCAATGACCCTTTTGGTAACATGTCAAAAAGGAATCAGCAGGTCTTGAGGATTAGGGCAGAGTTTGGCCCAATGACCCATTTGGCCACATTTAAAGCATGGACCTGGAGGACTCCAGTGGTCAGCGGGTCTCCTGTGGTTAGCAGGGTTACTGAAGGCAGCAGGTTGCTGAAAAGCCTTGGCTAGCATTTGAAATTATTCCTTTGGACTCTCTCATCCCTCTCATTATATACTTGAAAGGCCACCTCTAGAATTTCTGCCTGTGGAGTTAATGGGCCCCTCTCAAGCTTTACCTTGATAGCAGGGAACCTCTGGGAAAAGAAATAGTTCATGAGGAAGCTATGACTATTGGGAGACTCTGGGTCTAGGTTGGTATATTGGAGGAGAGTCTGTGTGAGGTGCTATAAAAAGGCAGAAGGATTTTCCTTTTCATCTTGAATAACTTCTCCCAGTTTATCATAATTTACAGCCTTTCTGGTGGATTTTTTGAGACCAGCTAATAAGCAGGTAATAAAACAATTTTTGGCTGTTTTGCCATTGGGAGAGTTGCAATTCCAATTGGGGCCCTGTTTGGGGACTGTGTATGCTCCTATAGGATGGGCAGGGTCAGTCTGATGGGTCTCTTCAGCATGGAGACAGGCCTGTTCCCAAACTTGCCTTCGCTCTTCTGGAAGGAGGATTTTGGAAAGGAACATACAGACATTGTGAACGTCAGATTATAAGACTGGGTTAAATATTGAAACTGTTTAATGTATGACACTGGGTTAGAGGTAATGAAACTCAGTTTCTGTGCAATTTATGAGAGATCAGCAAGTGAGAAAGGAATCTGGACCCTGAGCATGTCCTCCACCCCTGCCACTTCCCATCGAGGTAACATGGGGTAGACTCCCTGCCTGCCATTTGGGAGCAAGTGACTCAGGGACTGGGCACAAGAAAGGGGTGATCGAGGGCTTGAAGTGGTGATGGCAAGGCGGGGACAGAATATTGGCTCAGTGGAATGGGGGAGGACAAAGGTTGGAACAAAGATTGGGTTTGAGTTAAAGCATAAGGAAACAGGAGGAGCAGGAATGGACAAGGACTGGTTTTTAGATAAGGGAGAGCAGTAGACTTGAGGTAAGGCAAAGGAAGGTACAGTGAGAGGTGGAGTAGAAGCAGATGCTGCCTCCTAGAATGGCTGGGCAGGAGGGGGAGGTGTCAGTGATAGATCATGTGAGCCAGGATGGATGGTGCTGGAGCAGATGGTAAGTTCTGAGGTTGTTGAGTGGGAGGTGGAGGGCCTGAGCTGGGAAAGGGAGCCAGGTAGCAGCTCATCTGCAGGATTGAACATAAAAGAAAGGAGTTTTGGCTTAGGCTCTGGATCCTAATGGGAACCATGAAGGCAAAGAGGACCTGTTAGGAGAACACAAGGTGCAGAGAGAAGGTTTAGAGTAAAGATAAGAGAAAGCCTAACTAGGAGTTTCCATCCACTTTCTCAAATGCTTACAGAATTGGTAAAGATCCTGAATAATGTCAGGGTCCAACATGCCGTTAAGTGGCCATTTGGTCCAGTTGCAGAGATCATACGTGGGCCACACTCCATTACAAAGAAATATGAGGCGATGGAATTTGAGATCTGAGACCAATTTAAGAGGAACAAGATTATTTAGGAGACAACCAAGGGGAGAGTCAGATGGAATGTGAGATGAAGAAGCTTCCATAGCGACCTGTGGGGTTGGACTGGTAGATAGCAGGCATCCCCAAGATCATGGAGTCTGACATGGAAAGTAAGGGAGCAGAGGGCGGAGGTCATCCCCAGCCCTCACTGAAGCCTGAGACATAAAGCCTGTGGAAGAGAAGCAGAGGATGGGCTTGTCACCCGTGCCCATTATTGCCTGAGGTGTAAAGCCCTTGGAGAGGTGTAGAGCTAGTGGAGGTTGTGGTGTTTGGTACCAGGACTTTGAGATGAAGCAGAGTGGAACCACAACCTGTGGTAGAGGTTGTCATAAGACAAATCCCCACTCCCTATCTTATCTCAGGGTTTTGGAGGGCCAGTGTGTATATGGGCATCACAGAGCATTTGGTGGTGAAGTAGGTCTGGGAGTGAGTTTGTGGTTGGCAGGAATCCAGGATCCCAGAGCAGCTCAGATCCCTGAGGGGAGAGCAAGGTCAGTGGGAGAGCCTGGATCTGTCATGGCACCAATGAAAGGCTCCCACAAAACACACCAAACACCAGAGTAAGGGAAAAGGTTTATTGCTGGGTGGGGGCGTGAGGTGGAGGATGGGATACTTCAGTCTCGAGGGAGAGAGCAAAGAGAGGACTTATGAGGGAAATCAGGCCTGATTGTAGGCTTGCAGGGAGGAGGGAATGGGAACAGTGAATCCTGTAAGGGTGGGGGTGGAGGTGACACTTGTGATTGGGCTATTTGGTCACCTGACTCCTAGTAAGCCAGGCCGGATTCTGAAGAGACTGAACTTATGGCACAAGATGGTGACTTGGCCAGAGCCTAAGATGGTACCTCAGATAAAATGGCACCATTTCACTAACAGACTGTCTGCTCTTACCCACAAAGTTCACATTTTCTTGCTTGCTAAATTATAAAAGGTTCTCTGCCCACTTCAGATTTTTCTGTTCTTCATCAGTTTATGCCTTGTTAAATTACAGAGCTTTCAGATTATTTGCCACTGCCTTAAAATATATAAAGGTCTGTAAAACTCTGCTATACTTCCTAAGATGCTGTAAACTATTGAATTTTTGTTGTAATCATAATAAGTCTAAATATTTTGCCATCTACAATGTGCTTTTCAAACATACGTAAGTCTTTTAACAAAACATTGTTGGTACTATGATTAAATGTCTTATTTTCCAGGCTAAACATTTTCCCAAGGCTTCTAGTATTTGTCATACTCTGGTAAAGTATAATGCTGTAGAAACTATTCACCTGTTTCCTATTCAAATTAAAAAACTGTAAAGGCGGCCAGCGCCACAGCTCACTAGGCTAATCCTCCGCCTTGCGGTGCCGGCACACCGGGTTCTAGTCCCGGTCGGGGCGCCGGATTCTGTCCCGGTTGCCCCTCTTCCAGGCCAGCTCTCTGCTGTGGCGCGGGAGTGCAGTGGAGGATGGCCCAGGTGCTTGGGCCCTGCACCCCATGGGAGACCAGGAGAAGTACCTGGCTCCTGCCATCGGATCAGTGCGGTGCGCTGGCCGCAGCGCACCGGCTGCAGCGGCTGTTGGAGGGTGAACCAACGGCACAGGAAGACCTTTCTCTCTGTCTCTCTCTCTCTCACTGTCCACTCTGCCTGTAAAAAAAAAAAAAAAAAAAAAAAAGTAAAGTAACTCTGCTTTAAAATTCTACATGTTCTTTTCAGCTGTCCTGAGTGATGGGTGTATTCTGCTATCACATGCTAATCCTTTCAGTCAAGGTTTCTCCATGTTTTCTAACTGACCTAGGTTAAAAAGTTTCAGGTAACTCAAGAAAGTTTAATGTGTTTCCTGCCTTTATTGAGTATAATTACTTAAAAATTTGAATCTTAATGGAGTTAGCGACTGCCTTATGCTTTGTGTTACTCAAAACTAAACACCTAGAAGCCATCAAATTCCAGACGGTGCCTCTGAGGAAGTCCACATTCTGCTGGGAACCCTTAGATCTGACCCTCAGAAAAGTACTCCCCTGCTGTTCCTCAATGACGCCCCCTTTCAGTAAGAATCATTCAGAGTGTCAACTCCCCATATCCATACTAGAAGTTAGGATCCAATCTTCTGGGAGAGGGAATGCGATAGACAGGTTAATAGGCAGTTAGGTTGGCCATGGTAGGAATGAGGAAAGGGGAGTCCCTTTAAGAAGGTACAAAATGATAGCTTCTCTGCAAAAGCTGCCATTAGGAAGACAAAAGTGCATATCCCACTCCTTAGGAGTTTATAGTTTTATCATGAGAATAGCTAGAAAGCATTGATTCCACCCTTCAGAGCTTTCAGTTTACCATTAAAATAAGAAGTCATGGATCCCATTCTCTGACAGCTTTTTTGTCTTATCATGAACAAGCTAGACAGGACAGAAAAGATTACAAATCTGGCCTTTAGATGAGTTTTGTCCGGGCACTTTAACTGATTGTTGGCTGTTTTTTAGTTTTTTTTCTTTCCCCCAAAAGTGTGCTTAAAAGACTGGACCCTCATCGTTCCTTGGATCTGACTCTTGGATTGCCTTCCTGGCTACTGCAACAGAAAGATTCGGACTTAAATAAATCTTGCTTTGCTCACTGCTTTGTCCACCTGGAAATTCTTCTTCCATGTCAGACAAAGAACCGAGGTTGCCTCTCTTCCCTGACTTTTTATCTGTAGCTATTTGTTCTGCCAACCAGCGGCCAGCCTCCAACCCTAGCCTCATTTCCAGAACCCCAGCGTCCTGAAACACTCTTGGATTTCTTTGCAGACTCTTCTGTTTACTTCTAAATTACCTCCAGATAATATTTTAAAGAATTCTGAACTTAAGTTCTCCAGGCATCAGGGATGTGGACAATGCCACACATCTGATTCTGTAGGATGAGAGAGAAAGATGCCCTCCCCAACAGGGAGCCATTGGGAAGACATGACTCCAGCAAATAAAACCACCCTGCTTACAACATTTTCTGCTCTGCCTCCTTCAAAATGCTGCATCCTCTCATACAGAAGTTGAAATGTAGAATGAGTGCACTTAAAAAGTTGCAACCGGATGACAATGTGGTTACCTTAGTTGAAAACTGCTTTTCAGTGCCTTAAAAAGTTTAATTTTTTTATCTCTGCAAGCACTGATGCTTGCTAAAATATCAACTCCAAATTATAGAGAATTTTATAAAATAAAGAATCCAATGTTCTATTATAATAATAAGGTGATTATACCCCCAAGAGAATAATTCACCTGAGGTAGAACTATGTCAAATTTTAAGTACGCCGAGGAAACTAGTTTGATTCAAACATTTAATGAACTGGAAAAGATTTATTACTAGCAGTGCCTATGGAAGTCCTATTATTTTTGCTTTCCTTGACTTTCCTGTTGTGAAACTTTTTGTTTTTTTCCTTCCTCATCTCCCTACTAAAAAAAGCTGGACTAGTGCAAATCATTCTTCGATTATGTGTTGAAACTATCAGAAGTGATAACAGGTTTTTCTTTATCAAACAATCAAAGTTTTTTCATTACATTTACATTCTCCTGACTCCCATATTCACTCTGTTCTCCTCCAGACAAACTCTATGATTCTCACGTTTTCTGTCCGGTAGACTTCAGAAAGAAGGCTGAGACATCTTGTCACCAATTCTTAGAGAGCAGAAATCACAGGGGCAGTTTGCTCCTTTCCAATTAACACTCCAAATTACATTGGTGAGGTGTGAGTTTCAGTGCTATATACTCTGCTGTCAGAGTTGGTGAAAAAAATTCCATCCAAAATAGCCTGAAGAGACGCACATGACCTTGGTTATCATTGAAGATGTAAATGTTTTATAAGGCATTTAGGTAGAAAAATGACAAAATACTTTTCTGAATAGAGCAGAAAACAGTAAATCATGATTTTATTTTATTTCCTTTTTTTTTAATTTGAAGTGGGTGAAGAAATATCACATTCTAGGGTCACAGTATATAATGACAACTGTGACTATGATTAATAACTAACCAAATAAATAAGAATTCAAGGATGAATCCTTTCCGTTTTAGAAGAGGTATTTGGAGTCTCAATTTGAAATTGAAAGGTCTTCTTTGCAAATAAGCAAAATATATAGTGATGTAATCATAAAAAATAGAGAATCCTTTAGTCACTGGATTGAATTATATTGCTCTGTTGCTTTATCACTTTAAGGCGGTGTCCAGGTTTCTTCTGTGTGTCCTTGAAAAATCAGCATTTCCTCCTTATTTCTACTGGGAAAAAGTTAGAGAAGGGTATGTAATCAAATTTGTGAAGAAAAGAAAGTAAGTGCATGCATATTTTTTAATCTTGTATATCTGTGTGCATGAGAAAGAAGACATATTAGTCTGCATGTGGTTTTCCAAACATGTTTCACTCTTACAACTCTCCATGACTTTGCAAGTACTATTTTGTTATATGATATTTACTGTCTTTATTTTTATGCCATGTATGCTGTTTCTCCATCTGGAAATTGCATTCATGGGTTTTGATGTCTATGAAGCCTTCTTTAAGTCACAGATGTTAAATATTGTTCAGCATATATTCTATAGCACGCCTTTCTCTGGACACTCACAGGTTGTTCTATGAATCTATATAAAAGCTGGTTTACTTTTACACTTTAATATGTTATACATATTTTACACTTTAATGTTTTATATATATATATATATATAAAATTACCCACTTTGCAACAGACTATATGAGACCTTACTCTCTTATTTATCTTCACAGATTTATATATATGAGAATACTTCAAAAGTTTGTTAGAAAACAAAATTTTGGTGCAAAAATGCTTCGGCAATCATGCATTTTCTTCATGATATGCATTTCCCACAGGCTTTTTTGAAGATTGCTGATATTTAACAATTATTATATATCTTATAAATACATCAGTGAATCTATAATATATTATTATGTATATAACATGATCTATTGTATATATGTGTGTGGATGTACATAGTATCTGTAGATACTAAGAGAAAGTCAAAAGCAAGAGAAGTATGGTTATTTTCTTAGAATTATACCTATAAAATATATGAAATATGTTCTCTTTATAGTAATAAAAATTAAAAAGTTAAAAAATAGACCTGAATAATCTGCCTATCTATGCCTTGTAAAACGTCTGTTATCTAAAGTCAGAACAGAATACTGTGTAGTTCAGAAAGCCTCATAGCATAATATTTACATGCTAGTTCTTAGAAAATTAAATGTTTCAGGGCCAGCTCTGTGGAACAGTAGGTTAAAGCCCTGGCCTGCAGTGCTAGAATATCATATGGGTGCTGGTTCGAGTCCCGGCTGCCCCACTTCCAATCCAGCTCTCTGCTATGACCTGGGGAAGCAGTGGAAAATGGCCCAAGTCCTTGGGCCCCTGCACCCACATGGGAGACCCAGAAGAAGCTTTTGGCTCCTGGCTTCGGATTGTCACAGCTCTGGCCATTGTAGCCAATTGGGGAGTGAACCAGCAGATGGAAGATCTCTCTCTCTCTCTCTCTCTCTCTGCCTCTCCTTCTCTCTCTGTGTAACTCCGACTTTCAAATAAATAAATAAATCTAAAAAAAAAAAAAAAAGAAAAGTAACAGAAGACTTGATAGAATGTTAGTCAAGGCTGTCTGGAAGAACTGATATCTCAGTGCAGTGCTTTAAATTAGCACTTTATGTCAATTACATTATATTGTTTCCAACACTCAATATTATCATTCTTGCATCATAAAGGACAAAAGAAAGCTAATGGAATAATTAGGGAAAGCTAAAATGAAGTATTTATTATCTGACATTCTCATATCCTCTAAGGGTTTTAGTTATATTATTTTTGAAAACCACTTTTTAAAAACTCTACAATACTATTCTGTCTATATTTATATCTACCTATGCACATATAGGTACTCATACATATACGGACATACATATATGCACTTATTTATACCAAGTATTATTGATTAGAAAATGTAAATAATATTTCATTTTTTTTATTTGTAAGACAGAGGGACATAGAGAGAGTCAGCAAGATAAAGAGGGAGGAAATAAGTCACTGATTCACTCTTTTTTTTTTTTTTTTGACAGGCAGAGTGGACAGTGAGAGAGAGAGACAGAGAGAAAGGTCTTCCTTTGCCATTGGTTCACCCTCCAATGGCTACCGGTGCACCGTGCCTATCCGAAGGCAGGAGCCAGGTGCTTCTCCTGGTCTCCCCATCCTCCACTGCACTCCCTGGCCACAGCAGAGATCTGGCCTGGAAGAGGGGCAACCGGGACAGAATCCGGTGCCCCAACCAGGACTAGAACCCGGTGTGCCGGTGCCGCAAGGTGGAGGATTAGCCTACTGAGCCACGGGCGCCGGCTCCTGATTCACTCTTCAAATGTTTGCAAAAGCCAGGGTTTACCCAAGCTGAAGCCAAAGGCAGACAAGTTAACCCGGGTCTCTCAAGTGAGTGACAGGGGCACAAATACTTAACCTACCACCTGCTGCCCCTAGGGTGTATATAGGCAGAAAGCTGAAAATCAGAAAAAGAAACAAGGCTTGAACCCAGGCACTCAAATATGGGATCTGGTATCCCAAGTGTCATCTTAGCTGCTATGCCAAACAGTCACCTCTTGATTAGAAAATTTAAAATTAAATGACACTTATTTAGGTAAATGTCATGGGACTGTTATATATTTTTATGTTAAAAAAAAAAAAACAGATGTCCATTGACAGATGAATGGATAAAGAACATGTATCATAAACACACAATGGAATATTATTCAGCCTTTAACAAAAGAAGGGAATTTGCTAACTAAAATAACCTAGTCAGAGATGTCATGTATATGAAGGACTTCAAAAAGCATTTGGGAAAATTAAATTTAAATACATATATTTTCCAAGAACATTCAAAACTCCCTTATAAAAGGTATTTACAATAGTCAAATCACAGAAACAGACAACATAGCAGAGGTTTCTAGGGGCTAGAGAGAACAGAAAAGTTAAGAGCTGTTTTTCAATGGCTATAGAGCTTAAGTTGCAATAGATGAAGTTCTAGTGATTGGCTGTACAACATGGTGCTTATAGTTCATAACATAATGCTATGCACTTCAAAATTTTCAAGAGGGTTGATCTCTTGTTACATCTTATAACCAGTAAAATAAAGACAAAAAGAAAGTTTAGAGATATTGAGTATGTCTATTTCTTTGTGTATATGGTAGATCATTGTACCTGTTTTTCTACGTCCAAACTTGTCGGCTAATAGATACTGTTATAAATTACACATGTAATGCTTTGTATATAAATTATGATTCTTCAAATATTTTTTAAAAAAGAAAAGAAAGTGTAGAGGAAAAAAGAGTCCAAGAAAATTATGGATTTATACACACACGCGTACAGGTCAAAACCCAGGTACATTTTATTGCAGGCCTCAATTATGTATGCATTTTTCAGTGATATCTGGAGACAATATTTAAAATAAATGCTAAAATATTCTGATTATCTTTGACCTACATCTGTTGTTACTGATATTAGTTTATTCATATTACATGTTATGCAGTAGTTTAGCTTTGTGTCAACTTATTGATTAAAATTAAGACTAGATAGATCTAAGGGAAATCTATTAATGATGTTCTGTTGTTTGTGATTGCTGTTGATGAGAAGTGGATAGCAAGATACCAAAAATGTGGAAAAGTTACTGAAATTTATGTAAATGTATGTGTTCCCTGAGAAAGCTAGATTTTCAGGATATATTGAGAGCAAAATTGTGCCAGTGTTTCCCCTAAAATACCTTGTGCTGTATTTCAAAATCATGTTTCTGATCAGTACTAGTAAAACTGACACTAAACTGAGTTCAAAATATTTCAGTTATAGTGTTCTGAGCTGCTCTTGCTTATTGGAACATATTTAAAGGTGTTATAAACCAGTGATTTTATAATGCAAAAATAATTTTTTTGATAGGCAGAGTTAGACAGTGAGAGAGAGAGACAGAGAGAAAGGTTTTCCTTTTTCCGTTGGTTCATCCCCCAAGTGGCTGCCACGGCCGGTGCGTTGCAGCTCTACTTTGAGTCATTAAGATATAAGGTATAAGACACCGTAACAGGACCTCAAATGATGTGCTGACATCTCAGTCAGAATGTTTAGGGCAGGAACAAAATGAGAAACAAACTATGAACCACAAAGCATCAGTGTTTTCATCAGATATTATGAAAGGCACAGTAGAAACATACAATAGAATTTATAAGAAATCCTTTATGGGTAATTGTCTACAACTATGGATAGTTATATGTGCAAAAATGTTTTTCATTAAAGTTATGAAAGTTTAACAAAAACTGTAATGTTCCCTTTATACATCTTTACAGTATTGTTTTCCCACTTTATATTAGAATTAAGATTCCAGTTCTTATATAAACAGGTAAGGAGCATTACTTCTAAAATTATACATCAGTACAATATATAATATCATCGGTTGCAATGAACATGAGTTCATGATACAGAGGGGAATTATGCCATTTACCTCTGAGGGTTTTAATATTGATAATGATCGTTGACAGCACAAATATGCTTCTAAATGTGCATCCATGTGCATTCCTCCTTCAGCTATGCTACCCGTATTTTTCACAAGCATAACAATGTTAAAGGGTTAAAACATTAAGTGAGAATAATATTTCATGGTTGGAGAACAGAATGAAAATAGAGTTAAAATTATTTTTTGCATTATAAAATCATTGGTTTATAGCACCTTTAAACATGTTCCAATAAACAACAGCAGCAGAGAGAAATGGAAAACAGGATAGTAGAATTCCCAAGAAAGAGGTTGGAATGTTTTGGAGATTATTGCATAATCATAAAAGTATTGGGTGTCTAGGTGATACTGTGTGATACTGTGGGAGGTTGTATCTTTTATGAGTGAAACAGCATTTTTGAACCAGATAAATGAATCCAACAATGAATCATAAAGATCATTGACCTGGATAAAGTAGGATGTTTTCCTGATATGCAGGGATGACTAAACATACCCAAATCAATAAATGATATATCACATTAACAAATTAAAGAATAAAAATCATAGGATTATATCAAGATAGATGCAGAGAAAGCTTTTGATAAAATACAACATCTTTTCATGATAAAAACTGTAAGCATATTAGATATAGAAAGAACATTCCTCAACACAATCAAGGAAATACATGACAACACCAAAAATTTGGAAGCATTTCCATTAAGATCAGGAACCAAACAAAGATGCCCATTTTCACCATTGCTATTCAATATAATTCTGAAAGTTTTAGCCAGAGCCATTAGGCAAGAAAAAGAAATCAAAGGGATACAAATTGGAAAGGAAAAAGTTAAATTATCCCTGTTTACAGTTGATATGATTTTATATATGTATATATATATCATAGATAGATAGATAGATAGATACATCAAAAGTCTCCAGTAAGAGACTATTGGAACACATAAGAAAGTTTGGTAAAGTTGCAGAATATAAAATTAACACACAAAAATCAATAGCCTTTATATACAGAGACAATGCCATGACTGAGAAAGAACTTCTAAAGTCAGTCGCATTCACAATAGCTACCAAAAAATTAAATACTTTGGAATCAATTTAACAAAAAATATGGAAACTATCTATAATGAAAATTATAGAATATTAAAGAAACAGAGAAGAAGACACAAAAAATGAAAAAAATCTTCCATATTTGTGAATTAGAAGAATTGACATCTACAAAATGCTCATACTACCAAAAGCAATTTATACATTCAGTGAGATCCCAACCAAAATATCAAGGACATTTTTCTCAGCTCTAGAAAAAACAATGCTAAAATTCATAAAGAAACTCAACAGACACCAAATAGTGAAAGCAATCTTAAGCAACAAAAACAAAACTGGAGGCATCAAAATACCATATTTCAAGACATATTACAGTGCAGTTATCATGAAAATAGCCTGGTACTGGCACAAAACTAGACATATAGAACAAAACAAAAAAATATATACATGCATTTATAACCAGCTAATCTTTTCCAAAGGAGCTAATAATTTCTTGGGGAAAGGAGAATCTCTTCAATAAATAGTGCTGGGACAATTGGATCTCTGTGTACAGAAGTACGAAACAAGACCCATACCTTAAACCTTATAAAAATATCAATTCAAAATGGATCCAGGATCTAAGTCTATGACCTGATACCATCAAGTTACTAATGGAGAACATTGGAGGAAATTCTGCAAGGCATTGCCATAGACAAAGACTTCTTCGAAAAGACCTCAGAAGCACAGGCAATCAAAGCAAACTAGACAAATGGGATTACATCAAGCTGAGAAGCTTCTGCAGAGAAAAAAAAAATCAATCAAATTAAGAGACAACTGACAGAATGGGAGAAAATATTGCAAACTGTGCAATTGTTGAAAAGATTAATTCCAGAATCTATAAAGATCTCAGAAACTCAACAACAAAGTAAACAATCCAGTTAAGAAATGGGCAAAGGATATGAACAGGAATTTTTAAAAGGACAAAATACAAATTGCCAACAAACACTTGAAAAAAAATGCTCAAGATTACTGGCCACCTGGGAAATGTAAATCAAAATCAAAATGAGATTTCACTGCACCCTAGTTCGAATGGCTACCATTGAAAAATTAAAAAAAAAAAATGTCAATGTGGATGTCAGTGGGTGGGACGTGCCCTAATCCTCTGTTTTTGGGAATGTAATCTAGTACAATTATTGTGGAAATCTCTATGGAGATTCCTCAGTGATCTAAAATACATCTACAATATGACCCAGACATCTGACTCCTGGGACTTTACGCAAATGAAATGAGATTCATGTATGAAAGAGTCACCTGTACCCCCACATTTATTGCAGTCCAATTCACAATAGATGAGATATGGAATCAACATAGATGTCCATGAACTGATGACTGGATAAAGAAATTATGGCATATATACAGTATGGAATATATTTAGCAATAAAAAAAGAATGAAATCATGTCTTTGCAACAAAATGGATACAACTTTATTTCATTATAATAGTCCCCTAAAGAATATTACCATATGTAATTTATATATGTAATGTAAAATACAAAAATACATTGGAATGAAATTGACATTCTGGGATATTAGTCTCATTTTTAGTCGTTGTTTATATTCCTGTGGGATTGTGGTCTTCTTATTTTTTACTTACTGAATGTTATTATTTATGTTACATGTTTATGTAACATAAATAAGACTTTATGTTAAGACTTTGAATATAGACTGGATTAAAATTATGTCTTTGAAAAAAACTAATGAAGAGAGGGGAAGGAGGAGAGGTTGGGGGAAACCAGTAGATGAGGGAAGTTTGGTTTTCTTTTTAGAACTGTAGCTTTGTAATGCAAGAAATATTTTCATGTTAATGTGGGGAGCAACTCAGACTAGACTGTTAACTCGAATTAAGACTTATTCTATGCATCTGCTCTCCCACAATATGGCGCTGGGAGAGGAGGAAACAGCTTCTACACAGCTGCCTCCAGTTCAACCAATAAACAGCAGGACCTGCTCCTGATTGCAGGAGAGCAGCGTACTCGGCGTGTGGGTAGCAGAGTCGGGATTGGTGGAAGAGGACTATAAAGGAGGAGAGAGACAACATGCACCAGGAACATCTATCTGAAGGAAACCTGTGCAGCCCCCGAGAGAGCCGGCCGGCGGTGTGCCACTCCCCCTGCGGAAGTGGGGAAAGTGGCAGGGGGAACCGCCCTTCCACGGAGGTGGAAGGGACGGTAGCCAACCCGGGAAGAACCAGCAGCAAACCCGGGAAGGGCCGAGCAGACAAAAGAACTGCGCAGGGTCCTGTGTCGTTCCTCCACGAAGATGGGGAGCGACAGTTAATAAAAATTTTTTTTTTAAATGAATGAAAATGAGGAAGGAAGACACTTTCCTCAATTTAAGGCTCCTTGGTAGGAGAAATTTTCAATAATATCTGCATTAGAGATGATTGCAGCCAGGTTACAGATAGAATAGGATGAATAAAGGAACAGTCAGAGAAGTGTTATCATTGAAACATATTTGACAGGTGCTGATCCATCAACACTCTAGAGGACAAAGTACAAAGGAAATGAGAGAAACGGTGTCCCACATTATTTCATTTAATGGCTTAATAGATATTTGGAAACACAGTTCTGGTTGAAGAGGGACAGTTACTGGTAGAGTAAACATCTATCTGTCTTCTTACTGGCCTGTTGGTTCGGTGTATCCTTTGTGCATCACTGCACTTTGGGAAGTCTCCTGATTTGGGAAACAAAGAAGATTGTCCTATGTATAAGTGATTGAGGTAAACAGAGATAAAATTCAGATAAGATTGATTCATGCTGATGTTCTCTTTAGGGATAATTTGATAATAAACTCCAATTACAGTTTCCTTTTAAAAATTATGCTGTGAGTAGTTATTTTGGAATGATCAGCCTTGCAGAGCCAACACAGCCCAAAGGGAGAGCTCAACAAAAGCACATGGAGGGGCTGGCGCTGTGGCACAGTAGGCTAAATCCCTGCCTGAGGTGCTGGCATCCCATATGGGCATCTCTACATGTCCTGGATGCTCCACTTCAGATCCAGCTCCCTGCTAATGTGCCTAGGAAAGCAGTGGAAGATGGCCCAAGTCCTTGGACTCCTTCACCAGTGTGGGAGACCCAGAAGAAATTTCTGGCTTCTGACTTTGGATAGGCTCAGCTTCAGCCATTGAAGTCATATGGAAAATGAATGAGCCAATGGAAGAACTTTCTCTCTGCCTCTCCCTCTCTCTGTCTGTAATTCTATCTCTCAAATAAATAAAATCTTTAAAAAAAAAAAAACCTGAGATGTCTCTTACATGCAGCAATAGGTAGTGTTGCACATTTCATGGAGCCAGGCATGCCATGCCTAAGAGAAATCCATGGCAATTGGATGACTGGGATGATATTAGCTTTTTTAAATGATTTACTTGTAAAATTCTTCACTTGCTTGAATTCTTGAAATTTCTTATGTTTATAATTGGAGATTGTACTGGTTTGGGTGATGTCTCCTAGAACTCCAAACTGTTACTTGACTTGAAAATTGTTTAACTCCAAAGTATATTTACTAAGGAAGAGGTCATATTGGAATAGGATAAGTCCTAAATTCAACATCAATATTTTTAAAGGATAAAAGAGAGGATCATTCAGATATGAAAGTCAAGTTAAGATAAAGTAGATATTGGCACAATACAAATGAAAGCCATGGAATACAAGGATTCCTGGGAGTTGCCAGAAGCTAGGAAGAGGAAAGGAAAAATTCTTCCATAGATCCTTTGGAGGATGATTCCGCAAACTCCCTGAATTTGGTCTTCTATCCTTCAGAACTGAGAAATAAATGCCTGTTATTTCATGGTAACCTGTTTTGGCAACCCTAGGAAAGTAGTATAGCTGGTAAGATAATGTTTTTTATTTGGTAAAATTATTTGAATTCATATTTTGTTTAAATCCTTTGTGTCACAGTGAAAGAATCATGTTTTCATATATGTAAAGAAATATCCAAACTGTTGTTTTCAATGTAGTTGTCTCCTTTTGACTATGCTTTCTTCTGGAAAATTATTTATGGTATGTATATGTGGCATAGAGCTAGGTAAAATTGGTATAACCATTAAGTACCGTTCACATTTTTAAATAAGGCTGACAGTAATTTTTATTAGAATAGACTTTTACTATTTAATGTGATTTTTTAATAAACTGGATGTTAAAGGGTCCAGAAGGAGGAAATTCATTATCCAAATATCAAACTAAGTGATAGGATTTATAAGTCAATATAAGCTAAGTCTCCAATCTTAAATAAGAAGATACATCTTGATATTTCCAAAAAAAAAAACTCTGACAAAGAGTTCCTTCAATTATAAGAATATTTGCTTCTGAAAATCAGAGCATATTCACTTATCAGGGGGGTGGCATTTTTAAAGCTGTAATCAGGAAAATATATTCAAGAGCTAAAGCAATTTAGTACACTATGTGTCAATCAAATCAGGGAAAACATGGAAATGTAAAATATACCAATGCTAGAGGTTACATAATGTAGTTGTCAAGAAAAATTAGATTCCTGATGTGTTTCGGTCCTTTTAGCATGCATCCACACGTTTCTGAATTTGAAGAATCTGACAAATTATTGAAGGTGGTAAGGTTAAGAAAAATAGGGAAAAAAGTAAATGACATATGAAATGTCAGAAAATTCACTTTGCTAAAGTAAAGGGGTAGTAATGTGGGTATTTTAGGCAGAAATATAGGAAAGGAGAGTTGCTTCTATAGGGAATGCCAGTGTTTTCTTGTGCCATGACATATTGATAGGCTGTGGACTTACTAATATGATGTAGAGTAGAGGGGCTCACATTGTGGCACAGAATGTTGATTCCACCTGAAGTGCTGTCATCCCTTATGGGCACTGATTCCAGTCCCAGCTACTCCGCTTATGATCCAACTCCCTGCTAACATGCCTTGGAAAGCAGCAGATGATGGCCCAAATGCTTGGGTTCCTGTATCCACATAAGAGACTCAGAAGAAGCACCTGGCTCCTAGCTTTAGCCTGGCCCAGGCCTGGCCATTGCAGCCATTTGGGCAGTGAAATAGCAGATGAAAGAAGTCTCTCTGTCTCTCTCATTCTCTCCCTCTCTCCCCTCTCTGTATTTTTGAATTTCTAATAAGTAAATAAAATCTTTAAAAAAGATGTAGAGTTAGAAATAATTCTTAAAATTTCCTTAAAAATATAGCAACATTGTATCTTTATTTCTTATTTTGAAATTTCATTATAAATATTAATAGAATATAAAAGGTCTAAGGGTTAAAGTCATTTATTGTTAGATAATAAATTTCTACAGCCAAACAAATTTATTTGTGTGAATAAATACATGTTATAAACTGATATATGCTTTTAAAATAAATTAGTAACAATTAAAATAGAGAGGCTAGATTCAATAATAACAAATAACAGAATAACTAGAGTTCAGATGGGATATTTAGCAAGCTCACACTAATTACTACCCCAGAATTATATTAAAATACATTGAGTGCACACTTAGAGAAAGTAATGAAGGAAAGAGAGGAGAGATTGAGGACTGAACTAATAAAACCCATTATATGCTCTGTTCTCCCAATTTTATCACCTAAAACTCAACTATTATTTGGGGAACTTTTCTCACATTCTTAAGAAAAACACCACCCTATTTATGTTTCTAGGAATCTTTTCACACTCAGAGATGTAAACTAATTGTTTTCCTAATTAGAACCAAGTCCTACAGCAGTTACTCTTGGCATATGTTGATACATTAAACAAACAGCATATATTTTATAAATATTATCTCTCTCAAAGAAATTCACAACTGTAAAATCTTTCCTATTTTTCTGTCCACATTTCCTTAAATTTTTATTAACCATTTAGTGGTTGCATCAGATATTTATTGAACTCTCATTAAATGTTTGTTACTTTTCCAGGCCCATGGAATATTTCACCAAACCAAATTTCCCTATATTCTAGATACTTTATTCTATCTGCTTCACACAGTTATGTACCGAGAAATATAATTTATTGTGGCATTTCAGGGTTATTATCCTAATATATGTGCCCTAGCCTACTTAATGCATGGATGTAAAGAACTTTTAATCTGCAATTTTACAATCAATGAAACTTCATTTAAATGTGAATGTTCACTAAAATTATTCTCAAATATATTAGACATTTAGGCAGCCAGAAACACATTTTGAAAATATTCTTGAGTGAAATTTTTAGGGTAGGTAATTAAATTCAAGAGTTTGATCAAATGGTTAATGAAAGTTTACTGAAGCTTTTGGGGAATGAACCAGTGATAGATGGAAGATTCTCTCTCTCTCTCCCCCCCCCCCCAATCGCTCCTTTTTTTTTTTTGGTAACTCTGCATTTCATAAAAATAAATAAATCTTTAAAAAATCAAAAGCAATTTTCAAAGGGAGAATTTATTTAGCCATAGAAAAGAATGAGATTCTCACATTGCAGCCAGATCAATGGAACTGGAAATCCATGTTCAGTGAAAACGGCAGACATGGAAAGAAGAAAAAGAAAATATGTTCTCTGTCATATGTGCAAGGTTTTTAATAACTTATTGATCTGAGAACATTGCTTGCTGGCGATTGGGAATGGGAAGGGATGAAGATAGAAGGATTTTGGGTGAGAGGAACAAAAACTCAGTGAGATAAAAATAACTAGTTCTGATGTTCTGTACTACAGTGGGATGACTGTAGTTGTTAATAATGTATTATATACTATATGAAAAACTGAAAAAAAGAGGAATGGTGAACTCCAAGCACAAAGACAAGATAAGAAAATGGAAAGATAGGTTAAAGTTTGTGCTATACTGCACATCTACGTTAAAGTATTGCAATATAATCCATAAAAATGTACAAACACTACGTTAATCAAATTTTTTACTTTTTAAAATATTTTAATGAAATATAATATACATATCAAGAAATGCATATAAGAATACAGATAAATGTGTTTTTGTCCTCTCATCATAACCAACTCACAATCAACACTTAAATTAAGAGAAAAACTTTACTATTACACCAGGAGCTCTCATCCTTCCTCTGCTACTTCCATCTTTCATGACATTGGACAGAGGAGTATATTGTCTTTTATAAGGTATCATTCAGGGAAGCAGTATTTTATGTGCCAAAGGATGTTATAGCAATACAAATTTTATATTCTCTCTCATACATTAAGTAACACAAATAAAAGAAAAGAAAACATGTGATATTTGTCTTTAGGGGCTTGGCTCATTTTTTTTCAGCATAATGATTTCTGGTTGTGTCAATTTTGTTGCAAATGTCAGAATGGCATTTTTTATGGCTCAGTAATATTCCATTGTGTGTATATACCACATTATCTTTATCCAGTCATCAGTTGATGAACATCTGGGATGACTCTATAACTTAGCAATTGTGAATTGAGCTGCTATAAGCATAGGGGTACAGAAAACTCTTTTTTTTAAAGATTTATTTATTTATTTGAAAATCAGAGTTACACAGAGAAAGGAGAGGCAGAGAGAGAAGTCTTCCATCTGCTGGTTCACTCCCCAGTTGGCTGCAACTGTCGGAGCTGCACTGGAGATTTTTCAGGTCTCCCACGCAGGTTCAGGGACCCAAGGACATGGGCCATCTTGTACCACTTTCCCAGGCCATAGCAGAGAGTTGGATCGGAAGTGGAGCAGCCAGGTCTTGAACCAGAGTTCATATGGGGTGTCAGCCCTTAGGCCAGGGCATTAACCTGCTGCGCCACAGCGTTGGCCCCAGAAAACTGTTTCATATGCTGGGTTCCTGTCCTTTAGATATTTTTCCTGGAGTGGCAAAGCTGGGTTACAGTAGATTTATTTCAGTTTTTTTAGGAATATTCACAAAGTTTTCCACAGAGATTGTTGTTGATTTTCATTCCAATTGACAGTGTATTAAAGTGTTTTTTTTTTCTCTACAACTTTTCAAGCACTTTTTAAAAATTTTTTTGATTAAAAACCCATTTTCACTGTGGGAATAGGATACCCCATTGTGACTTTTATTTGCAATTCCCTGATGGCTAATGATCCTGAGCATTTTTTCATGCGTCTATGGGCTATCTGTGTTTCAATCTTTAAAAAATGCTTGTTCATATCCTTTGTCCATTTTGAGACTGGATTGTTTATTTTGTTGGCACTGAGTTTCTTGAGCACCTTATATATTCAGGATAGGAGTCCTTTATCCATTGCATTGTTTGCAAATATTTTCTCCCATTCTGTTTGCTGTCTCTTCTCTTTATTATTTCCTTTTCTTTCCAGAAGCTTCTTAGCTTGATGTAATCCTATTTATTTATTTTGCTTTTTTGCCTGTGTCTTACCCCAAAGGACTTGCTTAGGCCAAAGTTTTATAACATTTCCTGGTTTACTTAAGTAACTTGATGATTTCAGGTCTTAAGGTTAGGTCATTAATCTGTGCTTGCTTCAACAGCACATATATTAAATTGGAATGATCATTAATTGATTGTGAGTTGATTTTTGTACAAGGAGTAAGATAGGGGTTTTGTTTCAAACTTCTGTATGTGGAAACCAATTTTCCAAACTCTGTTTGTTGAAGAAACTGCTCTTTCTCCAGGGAGTGATTTAAGTTTGTTTGTTGAAGATTAGTTGCTTGTAGATGTGTGGATCAATTGCTGGGTTTGTATTCTGTTCTTTTGGTCCACATGTCTTTTTTTGTGTCAGTACCAAGCTGTTTTGATTGTAACAAACCTGTAATATTTCTTGAAGTTTGATATTATGATACTTCCAATTTTGATTTTATTGTTTTTTGGGATATTCTTTGTTTTGATATGAATTTTAGTATTTTTCCACTTTTATGAAGAGTATCTTTGGTATTTTGAAGAATCTGTAAGTTGCTTTAGGTAGTATGGACATTTTGATGACATGACATTCATTCCTTCAATTCATGGATATGGAGGATTTTTCTAGTTTTGAGTCTCCTTATATTCTTTCCTTAATGTTTTATAACTTCATTATAGACATATTTCACATCCTTAGTTAAATTTATTCCAAGATATTTAGAATTTTTGACAACGATTTGAATGGGACTGATTCTATAAATTCTTTCTAAGCCAGAGCATTGTTGGTGTATAAGAATGTTTTTGATTTTTTTTCTGTGTTGATTTTATATCCTGCATCTTTGCCTAATTCTTTTGTGAGTTCAGATAATCTCTTAGTGTAATCTCTTGGTTCCACTTATGTAGAGATTCATTTATTCTAGATTTTTTGAATTTGTTAGCATATACCTCTTTGTAATAATGCCTCCAATAGCAGTGGGTTGCCTGGCATTCCACAAGACAGAGCTGAGTTCCTTTATAAGCCCTCTAAAGAAAACTGAGTCTGATACCTTAGGTGGGTGAGGGGTGGAAATCAACATGACCCCCCTTCCCACAGCACCGCAATAGTCACAAAGATCCCTGCCAGCTCCCCAGGCTCTACTTTGGTCCAGTGTAGGTTCTGGAATTCTCCATGTCAAAACCACATTTCTCAGTTTACCCTGGTATGATAGTGCTTCCCAACTGGTTGCTGGCCATATAGATACAGGAGTGGCTGTCAGTGCATTCCAGCAATGGAGTGTCTGTCTTCTCTCCTCACTGCCCCATGGAATTTTCTTTTTGTTATGACCAGTCTCCATTGAAAATCTCTCTGTTAGTCCCACGGGAACATGGCCTTTCCTTTGCTTTTCTAGTATATTTCTATGCTGAGGTCAGGGTTATCTACCGCTCACTATTCAGCCATCTTGGATCTCGAAATAAAAAAATTTTTAAACAAAATAAATTTTAAAAGAAAATTTTGATGTGCTAATATTTACAGTAAACAGAGAAAAAGCCAATTCATGAAATAAATGACAGACTCTCAAGTTACTGTAAATTTATTCAAAAATATGTTGTCAAGGCCGGCGCCGCAGCTCACTAGGCTAATCCTCTGCCTTGTGGCACCAACACACGGGGTTCTAGTCCCGGTCGGGGTGCTGGATTCTGTCCCGGTTGCCCCTCTTCCAGGCCAGCCCTCTGCTGTGGCCAGGGAAGGCAGTGGAGGATGGCCCAAGTGCTTGGGCCCTGCACCCCATGGGAGACCAGGAGAAGCACCTGGCTACTGCCATCGGATCAGCGCAGTGCACTGGCCGCAGTGCGCCAGCTGCGGTGGCCATTGGAGGGTGAACCAATGGCAAAGGAAGACCTTTCTCTCTGTCTCTCTCTCACTGTCCACTCTGCCTGTCAAAAAAAAAAAATGTTGTCAATAGATGAAGAAATGAATTAATAAAATGAAATTTGAATGTAATGAAATTATGTAAAATAGGGTTAATAAGGTTTTTAAAGATTTATTTATTAATTTGAAAGGCAGAGAGAAAGAGAGAGAGAGAGCGCTTCCATCTGCTAGTTCACTCTAGTTGGCCCCAATGGCAAGAGCTGGGCCAGGCTGAAGCCAAGAGATGAGAGCTTCATTTGGGTCTTCCACATGAGTGCAGGGGCCCAAGCATGTTGGCCATCTTCCAGTGCTTTCCCAGGTGCATTAGCAGAGAGATGGATCAGGAGTGGAGTAGCCGGGATTGTAACAAGTGCCCATGTATGATGCCAACACTGCAGGCAGAGGCTTAAATTTCTCTGTCACAGCACCAGCACCAAAATAAGATTAAAATCACACATATAAAACAAAATAAATATGTTTTCAGCAGCTGTACATGATAATATTTCATTCATATAAAAAGGGAAGCAATCAGTGAAAAGAATGAAATAGGAAACATTAACAGAAACATCTGAACATCACATGAAAATTTCATAAACCAAATATAATTAAACATATAAAGCATCAACTGACAAAGAGATACAGAGAAATTTAGATGACTAAAGAGTTCTGAAATATTTTAAAATATTAATACATCTTTCTTGGATGTTATTGGACGGGGAAGGGGAAAATATAAAGAAAGAGTTGAATGGCTTGAATAACAGTTTAGATTAATCTAAGTTTTATTTAACTCTATTCCTATGATTAATGCAAAAATCATAAAAAATTCTTTATTCAAATATTGTAATTTTCATTTCTAAGAGTTCAATGGGATTATTTCTTAGTTATTCAATGTTCATTTAACACATTTGATAATTTTTTCTTGTCAACAAACATGGTATAGCCATAATAACTATTTTAATATCCTTGTCTATTAAATCTCTCATCATTGCCATACCTAAGACAGTTGTTTGAACGTTTTCATTTTCTTTTTTTATAATAATTATACAATTTTATGCTCCTTCGGATATACCACAATTTTTTATTGAATGCCACACATTGCCAATTTTATCTTTTTGTTACAATATTTTTTGTATTGATATGAATGTTTTGAGGTGTTTTTTTTTGTTTTTTGTTTTTTGTTTTTTTTTTGACAGGCAGAGTGGACAGTGAGAGAGAGAGACAGAGAGAAAGGTCTTCCTTTGCCGTTGGTTCACCCTCCAATGGCCACCGTGGCTGGCGTGCTGCTGCTGGCGCACCACACTGATCCAAAGGCAGGAGCCAGGTGTTTCTCCTGGTCTCCCATGGGGTGCAGGGCCCAAGCACTTGGGCCATCCTCCACTGCACTCCCGCGCCACAGCAGAGGGCTGGCCTGGAAGGGGGCAACCGGGACAGAATCCGGTGCCCCGACTGGGACTAGAACCCAGTGTGCCTATTGAGTCATGGTGCTGGAAGTCTTTTTTTTTTTTTTTTTTTTTTTTTAATTTGACAGGTAGAGTTGTAGACCGGGACTAGAACCTGGTGTGCTGGCGCTGCTAGGAGGAGGATTAGCCTATTGAGCCATGGCGCAGGCCTGAATGTTTTGAGTTTTGTAATGAGATGCAGTTAAACCGTTTGGGAAGAGCCTTTTCAGCTTTCCTTTAAGTTTGTTAGAAACATGGCATTAATTAGTGTAGAGTTAATATTTCGCTAATACTAAGTCAAGGCCTTTTCTAGTAGTCTAGCTGATATCTTGAATGTTTAGGATTCCCATCCTGGTTGTTGGTAATCACATTATTTCTAGCCCTGTATGTGGACTGTGAATGATTTCTTTAATCTTTTTAGGTGGCTCTTTCATGAATTCAGTAAAGCTCCACCTCCTCAATTTAAGGTTTTCTGGCATCATCTGTCCCTCATCATAATTTAGGAATTTTTTAGTCTAATTACCTGGGTCCACATAAGTCTCATCTCATTTGTTTCCACTTTTCAGAGTAAACTTCCTGTATTTACTAACGTGTGAGTGTCTTGGACCCTATTATTTCATATATTTTCTCTGGTTATACAGTTATGTCAATCAGGTCAGGTAATCAGGGGTCACTCTTAATATATCCTGATCATCAGCAGAAGAAATCAGCTTTACTATGCTAATTTAGAAAGCACATTCTTTTTTTTATAGAAAACTTTTATTTGCTAAATATAAATTTCAAAAATACAACTTTTCAATTATAGTGGTTCTTCCTCCCATAACCACCATCCCACTCGCACACCATCCCATCCCTACATCCTCTCCCATCCCATTCTTCATCCTAATTAATTAATTATCTTTATATACAGAAGATCAACTCTATACTAAGTAAAGATTTCAACAGTTTGCACCCACACAGACACACAAAGTATAAAGTATTGTTTGAAGACAGTTTTTCCATTAATTATCATAGTACAACTCATTAAGGACAGAGGTCCTACATGCGGAGCAAGTGCACAGTGATTCCTAGTGTTGATTTCACAATTGACACTCTTATTTATGACATCAGTTATCACCCGAGGCTCTTGTCATGAGCTGCCAAGACTATGGAATCCTCTTGAGTTTACAAACTCTGATCTTGTTTAGACAAGGCCATGAGCAAAATGGAAATTCTCTCCTCCCTTAAGAGAAAGGTATCACCTTCTTTGATGGCCCCTTCTTTCCACTGGGATTTCACTTACAGAGATCTTTCATCTAGCCTTGGCTTCCCATGCCTGAAATACTCTCACAGGCTTTTTAGCCAGAATTCGAATGCCTTTAAGGGCTGATTCTGAGGCCAGAGTTCTATTTAGGGCATTTGTCATTCTATGAGTCTGCTGTAGAAAACACATTATTTATTGCAATGTTTCTATTGCCATGGATTTAATACCTAGAAATGTAAGAATAGTACAACTTTTCTTTTAGAAATATTAATTACCTTGTGTTCTTCTACCCTTGAAAACTTTAGTGCGTAATTTCTATAAACTACTATAGTCTTTTAAGTATAGTAGAATATCATAAGAAAACTGATACAATACATTATTAACAAATTAGTAGTAGAATACATTCCAGCTTTTAAAATTGTGTCAATGCTTTATAGCAAGATTAGCATTAGCTTAATGTGTTGCATGTAAGTACTATGTCTCTAGTTTCTTTCCATCCTTAATTTCCCTGTTCATTCTGCTTTTACCTTCCCAGACCTGATTTTTTTAGATTCAATCTCTCTATTTTGTAAACTATTTCTCAATGTTTTTTCATTATTTTCATCATGATTCATTTGTAGTTATTTGTGTTTGACTGCCAAAGCACATGGGTGATGCTGCGTTCCCTTAATTTCAACATATCAAGTGGGAAATAATTTCAATATTCCTGTTAGTTTTGAGAAAATATGTACATGTTAAGGCAGAGTCGTCCAGGTTTCTCCATGTTAAATGACTCTTTTTCACTTTGAATTAGTAATTTTGTGTGGGCAAGTACTCTAAGACTATAAATATCCTGTTCTGATTACACTTACACCCACTAGACTTAGCATCCTAAGATTTTTCTTGCTTGAGTTAGCTTTTATCGTATTAATCTAATTTCATAATTTCTAATGCAATTAGCATTTGGAATTAACTAGCAAAGAAAAATTTCCTGTCTCTCATTTATTTATATCTTTATTTTTCAAACCAATATTGATTCAGTTTCCTATTGTCTTTAGGAGATTTACTTCACTAATAATTTTATATAATTTACTCATCAGAATGTCCCATGTTGGGTACCAATTGTTTCAAGAATATACTGGGTCAAAAATATATCTTTTTCTCTCCCAGCTGTAGATTATACAGTTATGCTAGTTTCCGTAGCTGCTTTAGTAGAGAGTAACATTTAAAAATGAATATTCATATGCTTAAATGATCATTGCTATAAAGATTTTTCTTTTTACTGGTCTTTCAAATAGGATAGATTTAAAGAATAGTTATGTGTATATATACATATTTCCATATATATTTGGCTAGTGAAATTCTGAGTCCACTCTGATACTTTAGAAAACTTATATTTAATAAATATAGCTTTCATAGGTACAGCTTTAGAAACACAGCAGTTCTTTCCCCTATATCCACACTCCCACCTCCACTCCCATCCCACTCTCTGCTTCCTCTCCCATCCCATTCTTCATTAAGATTCATCTTTAATTATCTTTATATACAGCATATCAACTTTATACTAAGTAAAGATTTCAACAGTTTACATGCACACAGACACACAAAGTATAAAGTATTATTTGAGCCGGCGCCACAGCTCAATAGGCTAATCCTCCACCTGTGGCGCCAGTACACTGGGTTCTAGTCCCAGTTGGGGTGCTGGATTCTGTCCCGGTTGCCCCTCTTCCAGGCCAGCTCTCTGCTGTGACCCAGGAATGCAGTGGAGGATGGCCCAAGTCCTTGGGCCCTGTACCCACATGGGAGACCAGGAGAAGCACCTGGGTCCTGGCTTCGGATCAGCACGGTGTGCCATCTGGAGGGTGCACCAGTTGGAGGGTGAACCAATGGCAAAGGAGGACCTTTCTCTCTTTCTCTGTCTCTCACTGTCCACTCTGCCTGTCAAAATAATAATAATAATAATAATAGCATTATTTGAAGGCAAGTTTTACTAATTCTCTTAGTACAACTCATTAAGGACAGAGGTCCCACATGGGGAGCAAGTGCACTCCTGTCGTTGATTTAACAATTGACACTCTTATTTATGACATCAGTGATCACCCTAGGCTCTTGTCATAAGCTTCCAAGGCTATGGAAGCCTTTTGAGTTCAGAAACTCCGTCAGTATTTAGACAGAGCCATGAGCAAAGTGGAAGTTCTCTCCTCCCTTCAGAGAAAAGTACCTCCTTCTTTGATGACCCCTTCTTTCCACTGGGTTATCACACACAGAGATCTTTCATTTAGGTCATTTTTACCACAATTTCTTGGCTTTCCATGCCTTAAATGTTCTCATGGGCTTTTTAGCCACATCAGAATGCCTTATGGGCTGATTCTGAGACTCCACTCTGATACTTTGAATTTGCATCCAAAACTAAATGGTTACTTCTAATTTCCCCCTTTCCATATTTGTCTCTCTTCCCTCACAGAGAGAATCTGATTTTTTGACCAACATCCATGTCTTCCCTGATATAAACAGTTTCTCACCACTGCCAGATTTTCCATTTCCTTGCTCCCAATCCAAACTCATGTTGTTTTCATGCTACTAAGTCCCCTTACTGCTGCCATCAAATTTTGGCATGGTCATCCTTTTCCTTCTCTGATTCAATCATTTTGTGACTGTTCAAAAGTTCTACTTATTCTGCTTGGGCTCCTACCATATCCAGTGTCACAGGCATTGATATTACTGCTTTCTGAAGCAGTCATCTGAACAAATCCAGTTTTCAAGTCTTATAGAAACCATGCTCACTTCACTTAAGGATTTTATCTTTTATACTTATCCATTATGCTTGCTTCCTTCCTCCATGTAAAAAGCTATCTTACTCAAGTCCCCTGAGGAATGTCTTTTAAATAATCACTTTCAGGAATAAAAGAAAGAGGAAGAAGGGAAGGAAGGAAGCAAGGAAGGAAGGAGAGAAGGGAGGGAGGGAGGCAAGAAAGAAGGAAGAAAAGGAGAGAGTGCAAAGGAGGGAGAGAAGGAAGTAAGGAAGAAAAAGATGTCATATTAATGGCAATGGCATTAACTTAGATAACTGACTCATAAACAATATTGTAACTTCTAGATATAAGGACCAAAGAGCTCTGGTGCAATAATGAACAGTAACACTCTCTCTCCCAGTGTGCACTTAGTGTTTGTCCCATACATATTCCCAGGAGGCTGTGAATTAATCTCTTTGGACATTTAGAATTTGAGATCTGTAAGGAAAAAAATAGTCTCCTTTGTATCTGAACAAACTAACATTGATACTTCAAATACTCATATATTAAATACTAATATTGAAGAAGAAAATGAAAATAGAAATATTTGTGGATTGTTTTTTTTTTTATTTGAGAAACATGACCTTAAATCCTCTACCAATGCCCTATTGCCCAAGAACGACCCTCTGGCTAGCCTATGCATCATTTCCTCCTGGGACTCCATGCGTTGGCTCACTCCTGTAATAGAATTACTCACATCACAGTATGCATGCCGATTTATAAGGTGTTTTGCTGTTTGCTCATGTTGAAAACATTTTCTCCGACGTTAAGCGTTCCTCAGAAACACTTCTAATTGCGTCATAGCATCCTGCCACGTGGAGTTAGCACAGTGTAAATAGTCAGGCCACCTTCCAGAGTATTGGGTTCTTCCCCAGCTTTATTCTTTTTTTATTTATTTAGTAAATATAAATTTCCAAAGTACAGTTTATGGATTACAATGGCTCCCTCCCCCCCATAATTTCCCTCCCATCTCCCGCTCCCTCTCCCATTCCATTCACATCAAGATTCATTTTCAATTATCTTTATATACAGAATATTGATTTAGTATATATTAAGTAAAGATTTCATCAGTCTGCACCCACACAGAAACACAAAGTGCAAAATACTGTTCCAGTACTAGTTATAGCATTGCTTCACATTGAACACATTAAAGACAGATCCCACCTGAGATGTAAGTACACAGTGACTCCTGTTGTTGACTTAACAATTTGACACTCTTGTTTATGGCATCAGTAATCTCCCTAGGCTCTAGTTGTCAAAGCTATGGAAGCCTTTTGAGTTCACTGACTTTGATCTTACTCCGAGAGGGTCAGAGTCAAAGTGGAAGTTCTCTCCTCCCTTCAGAGAAAGGTACCTCCTTCTTTGATGGCCCCATTCTTTCTACTGGGATCTCACTCACAGAGATCTTTCATTTAGGTCTTCTTTTTTTTTTTTTTTTTTTTTTTTTTTTCCAGAGTGTCTTGGCTTTCCATGCCTAAAATACTCTCATGGGTTCTTCTGCCATATCTGAATGCCTTAAGGGCTGATTGTGAGGCCAGAGTGCTGTTTAGGACATCTGCCATTCTATGAGACTGCTGTGTATCCCGCTTCTGAAGATGGATAGTTCTCTGCCTTGTTGATTCTATCAGTTATTATTAGCAGACACTAGTCTTGTTTGTGTGATCCCTTTGACTCTTAGACTTATCATTGTGATCAGTTGTGAACTGAAATTGATCACTTGGACTAGTGAGATGGCATTGTTACCTGCCATGTTGATGGGATTATATTGGAATCCCCTGGCATGACCCCTACCTTTCACCTTACACAAAAATCCACTCAACATGGATTAAAGACTTAAATCTATGACCTGACACCATCAAATTATTAGAGAGCATTAGAAAAACCCTGCAAGATATAGGTACCAGTAAAGACTGCCTAGAAAGGGCCCTGGAGCTACAGGGAGTCAAAGCCAAAATTAACTATTGGGATTGCATCAAATTGAGAAGTTTCTGTACTACAAAAGAAACTGTCAGGAGAGTGAAGAGGCAACCTACAGAATGGGAAAAAATATTTGCAAACTACGCAACAGATAAAGGGTTGATGACCAGAATCTATAAAGAAATCAAGAAACTCCAAAACATCAAAACAAACAACCCACTTAAGAGATAGGCCAAGGACCTCAATAGACATTTTTCAAAAGAGGAAATCCAAAGGGCCAACAGACACATGAAGAAATGTTGAAGATCACTAGCAATCAGGGAAATGCAAATCAAAACCACGATGAGGTTTCACCTTACCCCGGTTAGAATAGCTCACATTCACAAATCTACCAACAATAGATGCTGGAGAGGATGTGGGGAAAAAGGGACACTAACCCACTGTTGGGAATGCAAACTGGTTCAGCCACT
Organism: Oryctolagus cuniculus; assembly: GCF_964237555.1. Classification (NCBI taxonomy): domain Eukaryota; kingdom Metazoa; phylum Chordata; class Mammalia; order Lagomorpha; family Leporidae; genus Oryctolagus; species Oryctolagus cuniculus. The sequence continues at coordinate 27,869,588 of NC_091432.1, read as the reverse complement.
GTGGAAGTCAGTCTGGAGATTCCTCAGAAACCTGAATATAACCCTACCATACAACCCAGCCATACCACTCCTTGGAATTTACCCAAAGGAAATGAAATTGGCAAACAAAAAAGCTGTCTGTACATTAATGTTTATTACAGCTCAATTCACAATAGCTAAGACCTGGAACCAACCCATATGCCCATCAACAGTAGACTGGATAAAGAAATTATGGGACATGTACTCTATAGAATACTATACAGCAGTCAAAAACAATGAAATCCAGTCATTTGTAACAAAATGGAGGAATCTGGAAAACATTATTCTGAGTGAACTAAGCCAGTCCCAAAGGGACAAATATCATATGTTCTCCCTGATTGGCGACAACTAACTGAGCACCAAAGGGGAAACCTGTTGAAGTGAAATGGACACTATGAGAAACAGTGACTTGATCAGCTCTTGTCCTGACTGTTGATGTACAATGTAATACTTTATCCATTTTAGTATTTTTTCTTTGTTTTGTTCTAGTACCATTGGTTGAACTGTAATTAACACACAATTAGTCTTAGGTATTTAAATTTTAACTGAAAAATGATCCCTGTTAAATATAAGAGTGGCAATAAGAGAGGGAGGAGATGTACAATTTGGGACATGCTCAATCAGACTTGCCCCAAATGGTGGAGTTAGAAATATTTGTGGATTGTAAGAGGCATTCAAGCAATATCTTAAAATATGGTATTACAGAACAAGGACAAGTTAAACCACAAAATCTATGGAAGTATGAAGGTGCAGTAAGTTTAATTTCCAAGATGATCTAGGTACAGAGATTCATCTGTCACCTCCCTGTGTCACCTCTGTTCTCATACTTTCTGCAATCTTTACTTTGTCGTTAAATTATTCTTACTACATATTAATCTTTGTTTACTTCTCAGAAAAGCTATATTCCTGGATTTTTCTCCCCATTCAAGAACCACATGCCACAGAGAAATCTTGCGTTCTATTTTCTAGTTTGGAAAATAAATACTAATTGCTCCGATAAAATTCTATGTCTCAGGTTTCACCCTTGTCGCACTGTGTCCCAGGTTTTACCAGCAGGATGGCTTCTAAATAAATATGATAGAAGAAACATGATAAGTTCTTGGAAGAGAAGAGGAACAAGCAAATGCTGGTTAGATATTCCTCAGCATTTCATTTTTGGCTACAGAATTTAAATATGGATAGTACTATCATTCATTATATAAAACTATCTTGGAATACCTCTATTCACAAGCCCCTCTTTCATTCTGATTTTAATACAAATTTATTATTTAATTGGTTGAATATAATAAAACTGTGATTTCTAAAATATAAGTTTCTCAAATTATGCTGTTATTTATCTTCTTTTACTGATCTTCAATTATTTAACCTGCATTATCCTTAAAAAGTATGATTTAGTGTTTGTAATATTATTCTCACACAGATGTTTACTTTCCTTCAGTCACCTTTAGCAACTAGTTTCTTTTTGACTATGACTCTGAAAATATTTAAAGATGAATTAAAGATTTTTATTTCATTTCACTGTAGAAGTCTCCAGAATCTCTCTCGTCTCAGTGAATTCCCAAACATTGTTAAGAAACCCGATAATTTTCCATTATTCTTAAAGCTTTTAAAACGAAAGAAAAATAAATGAAACAACAGGCTTTCAACTTAAGATCAATTAAAATCAACCACAAATTTGCACAATAAATTTAATTTCATTTTTTTACTTTATTAATGCTTACCAAGCACGAGAATTTTTAAAATAACTGTAACACAAATGTTAAATAAACATGCAATCATGGTAAAAATACAAAAAGATACAAAAAGTCTACCAACAATTTTTCAAACATTTTATCTTACTCTAAGCCAAACTGCTTTATGTTGTGAAACTAATTGGTACAATAAAGAAAATTTCAAGTAAACACAGAAACTGAATATGAGGAATTATGTTTCAAACAAAAACTGGGGGCCCTGGCACCGTGGCACACTAGGCTAATTCTCCGCCTTGTGGAGCCGACATACCGGGTTCTAGTCCCGGTTGGGGCACCGGATTCTGTCCTGGTTGCTCCTCTTCCAGGCCAGCTCTCTGCTGTGGCCCGGGAAGGCAGTGGAGGATGGCCCAAGTCCTTGGGCCCTGCACCCCATGGGAGACCAGGGTAAAGCACCTGGCTCCTGCCTTTGGATCAGTGCGGTGTGCCGGCCGCACCACGCTGGCCGCAGTGGCCATTGGAGGGTGAACCAATGGCAAAAGGAAGACCTTTCTCTCTGTCTCTCTCTCTCTCTCTCTCACTGTCCACTCTGCCTGTCAAAAACAAAAACAAAAACAAACAAACGAAAAAAGAACTGGTGGCAAAGGTTGGACCTAATGGTTAAGGCAACTATGTCCCTCATTGAGGTTCCTGGTTTCCCTGCGTTCCATACTCAGTTTGCTTCTGACTCCAGCTTTCTGACAATTCAGATACAGGTTGGCAATGGTTATGACTAGTGATTGAGTCCCTGAAAAACACATAGCTTGAGTTCCCTGCTCCCTTTTCAACCTTGACTTTTTTGGTCATCATAGGTATCATATGGGGCATGAGGTAACAGATGGGAGCTGGGTTTTGGTCTCTCTGAATATAAAATATTTTTTAAAAAAGTTGATATTAGCTCTTTGGTTTCTTTCATTGGAATAGACAACTGTAGCTTCTAATGCAGTGCCCATGGGTCTATAACAGGTACCTGGTCAAAGAGCTTGCTTTTAAATCTGGCAGGATGGATATTGTTGCCATTAATGATCCTTTCATTGACATCAGCTGCATAGTCTGCAGTTTCCAGTATGATTCCACCCATGGCAAGTAGCATGGCACAATGAAAGCTGAGAAGGGGAAATTTGTCATCAATGGGAAAACCTCTCCATAATGCAGCAGTGCAATCTTACCAACATCGAATGGGATAATACTGATGTCAAATACCTCATAAAATCCAGTGGTGTGACCACTGCTAAGAAGTCTGGGCTTCCTTGAAAATTGAAGCCAAAAGGGCAATCATTTTTTCACACTTTGCTGATGCTCCCATGTTTGTATATGAAATATTACAAGTATGGCAATTCCCTCAAGATGGTTTTCAATGTCTCCTGCATGAACAACTGCTTAGACACCTGACCAAGGTTGTAAATGACAACTTAAGTCACTCATAACCACAATCCCCACCACCACTGCCACTGGAAGACCATGGATGGCCCTTCTGGGAAAATGTGGAATAATGGTCTAGGGCTTCCCTAAGGATCATCCCTGAATTTATTGGTACTGTCAATTCAATGGACAAGGTAATCCCTGAGGTGAAGGGGAAAATCAGAGTAATGTCTTTCCAACAGAGTAATGACTCATGCCAACACTCTCTGAACATTGGAAGGGAACAAGCAGATACATGTTCCACATGTAGCCTCCTCTGGCCCCCATCTGTCACTGCCACACAAGTACCTTGGCCTTCCCCCTAATCAAATCTAAATCCAATTGTCTGTGGTCATTTCAGATGGTTTAGTGTGTCTCAGCAAATCCTATAACTGTATTCAGGAATATCCAGTCTGTAAAATATAGGGCGCAGGAGGGTCTTTCTTGCTCAAGGGATTCACAAATTTATATTCAAAAATCTGACTCACAGTGGTTTCTGGAAGTTCTCATTGTGGTAGTCTGGCCCACTCTGAGTACAATGTTGTAACATAAACATTCCTGGAAATACCTCTGAAAATTAAACTCCGATCCGTAAATTGTTTGATACTCTCTGTTATGTTCTGTGTGCCCCTTTTGCCTAAATCTGACATTTTTGCTTATACCTTCTTCCCACAATAACCATTTAGATCTTAAATCACCCCAGGACAGATGAAGGGACTTTATTCCCAAGATTTTGACAAAAGCAAAGCTTTGGGATTGATTTTTCATAACAGTAATGTGCTATAAGAACTTGCATAATTTTTTGAGAAAAAATGAAGACAAATGTGAGAATGCTTGAAGAAAAGGAGCTATGAGAATTCCTTTCTCATCAAAGAATCATATGTCCTCTGGAAATATGTATTGATATTGATCTGTTGATCTACTTGAAAATTGAAGTCCTTGAGTAAAAAAAATAAAGAGAATGAACTAATTAATTATTCAGTGAATATACAAATATTGGAGAGGACAAGTTATTATTTATTTGGTAATGTAAATTCTCTATTCTGGCGGCATATTTTCCATGAAAAATGCAATTGTCTATGATAATATTGAAGCTCTGATAAAGTGAAAATTTATTGGCTCAAATGTCATTAGAAAGTAACCATCCATCTTTATTTAAGTCTTTATTTCCTTTGCATTCACAGGGGAAATTAAATGATTTTATAAAATTGATGGATCAATTTGGATAAATAGTAATAATTTTTATTCAAAAATATGGTATTGATTGTCCAATATTCCAGCCAAGTTAGCAAGATTCTATTATGGGTACATTCTACTCAAAAATTATTTAGAAATGAAGACTAAAGGACTTATGATTTACTTGGAGTTTTCCAGACAAATAGTTCTCATGAAATTTACCTTATACCTTTCCTTTTCTTCTTTCAAATATAAGTGCTTTTAAGGCATTTATTATCTAAATAACTGATCATTGAACATTTGGTACACTGGAGTTTACTTACTAAATGCATGCTGATAAAGATTATAACCAAAAATAAACTGATACTGTTATAGAGAACCTGAAATCTGTTCTCTTTATGTTAATAAAAATTTCAAAAACAACACAAAGCAAGAAGGAAACTCACATATCTGAGGGGAACGAAAGCAAGTTTAGAATTGGTCTATGGAGTATGAATGAGATTTCTGGCAGGAACATATGAAGACTGGAATTTCTGGAGACGTAAACTTTTCAGATGCAAGGAGATGGAAGCAGTGCAAGGCTAACTACAAGTGTGTGTTTGTGGGTAGAGTATAATGTGTTCAGATGGAAGCTATAGTGTAAGCACAGGGGTCCATTTGTTCTAACTAGCTAATTTGTAACTATATTATTAAAATATTGTTATGAATTAGGGGTTCAATAAGTATGGCCTGGTAAAATTTGTGCTACTGCCTGTTTTTGTAAATAAAGTTCTTTGTGGGACAGACCTAAGCAGTTATGTATTGTTCACAGCTAAAATGACATTGTGGCTAATTTGGCACCATAATGTCATAGATGAGTATTTGCAATAGAAGTAATATGGCTTACAAACCTTAAATATTTACACCTTTTTTAAAGCCATCTGAAGTTTGTTTCTTTATAAAATTCCTCACTTAACAATAAATATTTATTTTTACCTTAATATTTTTACTTTGTGTGTATCCTTTTATTTTTTATTTAATTTTATCTAATTTTAATATATTCAACATGATTTATAGATTTAAGACTAATAAAATTGATATTCACTTCTTCCCTCTCTCCCACTACTTCCTTCTACCTTTCTTTTTTTTAAGTTTTTTGAAATAACATGTTTTAAATTTGCATCACAGTAAAGAGGTTTAATATTTCACTGAATAAAAGGTTTAACAGGAAAAAGCAAAAAATATTGTAGTTTTGAGGGAAAATAGACAATGGCTATAAACAATAAATGAATACATAAATGACCATTTAACCCATTTACAAGTTTTTAAAAATTATTTATTTATTTGAAAGGCAGAGTTTCAGAGGCAGAGGCAGAAAAGGACCACTTCTAGTTCACTCCCCAAATGGCCTCAACAGCCAGTTTGAACCCAGAAGCCAGGAGTTTCTTCCAGGTGTCCACATGTGTGCAGGGGCCCAGTGATGGGCCATCCAATAATGCTTTTCCAGGCCATATCAGAGAGCTGTATCAGAAGTGGAGAATCTGGGACTTATTACAGCACCCACATGGGATGCTCGTACTTTACCTGCTAAGCCACAGCACCAGCCCCCATATACGTTTTTTTTTTTGTAAATTAATCATTCATAATTTCATTCAATGAAATAGAATTATTGAGAATGTGACATCTAAATATTTCCTGTGGTTACAAGATAATAATTAAGTTAATTTTGACTTTAAGCCATTTTCTTTTAACAGTATATGCAAAAGAATAATTTTATACAGATACTAACACAAATAATTATACATTACTTGTTTATACTCTATCAGTTATAACAGATCAGGGAAAACATATGGTATTTGTCTATTTGGGGTGGGGTTATTCAATAAGTATAATTGTTTCCAGTTGCATTCATTTTGTTGAGAAAAATGGGAGTTCATTTGAATGGGCATCATGGTTGCTTCCATATCTTAAATATTGTGAACTGAAGTGCAATAAACATGGGGGTTCAGATCACACTTTCATATCCTAATTTCATTTTTCTTTGGTAAATTCCCAGGAGTGGGATTGCTGAGTCATATGATATAACTATTTTCAGCATTCTGAGGAATCTCCAAACTGTCTTCCCCAATAACTTGCATACTCACCAACAGTGGTTTGGGGAAACTTATTCCCCATATCCTGCCAGTGTTTATTGTTTTTCGATTTCTCTATGAGAGCCATTCTAACTGGGGTGAGGTGAAACCTCATTTCCCTGATGACTACTGATCCTCATCATTTTTTTCATGTGTCTGTTGGCCATTTATACTTCTTTGTGAAAAATGCTTGCTAAAGTTCTTTGTCCATTTCTTAACTAGAAATTTTGTTTTGTTGAGTTTCTTGAGTTCTTTACAGATTCTTTCAGTTGCATAGTTTACAAATATTTTCTTCTATTATGTTTGTTGCATCTACACTTTAAGTGTTTCCTTTGCAGTGCAGAAGCTTCTTAATTTGATGTAATCCCATTTCACTAGCTTTGTTTAATTGCCTGCGCTTCTGAAGTCTATCAAAGAAGTCTCTGCCAATGGAATGTCTTGCAGAGTTTCCCTGATGTTCTTGAATAGTAATTTCATGTTATAAGGTCATAGATTTAAATCCTGGAACCATTTTGAGTTGATTTTTGTATAAGGTGTAAGTAGGAATATTGTTTCATATTTCTGCATGTTTAAATCCAATCTTCACACACCATTTGTTGAACAGATTATCCTTTCTTCAGGGATTTATTTTAGCTCCTTTATCAAAGATTAGTTGGTTGTGGATACATGGATTGATTTCTGGGGATTCTATTAAATTCCAATGGTCTACATGTCTATTTTTTGTGCCAGTACCAGGCTGTTTTGATTATAACTGCATTAGATTATGTCTTGAAATATGGTATTGTGATGCCTCTGGCTTTTTTTTTGGTGTCCAATATTGCTTTAGATATTCAGTGTCTCTTGTATTTCTATATGAATTTTAGCATCTTTTTTTTTTGACATCTGAAAAGAGTATCGTAGGTCTTTAGATTGAGATCCCATTGAATCTGTAAATTACACTCGATAGTGTGGATATTTTGATGATATTAATTCTCCCAACTGAAGGATATGGAAAAATTTCTCATTGTTTTGTATCTTCTATTTTTTTACTTTAATGTTTTTATTAGCATCATAGAGATCCTTAATCTCCTAAGTTAAATTTATTCCACAGTATTTAAAATTGGTACCTATTGTGAATGGGACTGATCTTTAAGTTCTTTCTCAGAAATGGCATCATCTGTGTATGCAAAGGCTATTGATTTTTATGTTAGTTTTATATATCCTGCTACTTTACCAAAATCTCTTATGAGTTCCAATAGTCTCTTAGTGGAGTCAATTTGTTCCTCTATATATAAAATCATGTCATCTGCAAAGAAGGATAATTTGATGTCCTCCTTTCTAATTTTTATCCATTTGATTTCTTTTTTTTTGCATAATGTCTAAAACTTCATGGACTATATTGAACAGCAATGGTGAAAGTGAGCATCCTTATATCATTCGGGATCTCAATGGAATGCTTCCAGCATGTCCCCATTCAATAAAATATTGGCTGTGAATTTACAAGAAATTACCTTGATTTTCTTGAGGAAAGCTCCTTCTATACCCTTTTCTTAAGGTTTCATTAAACAGTGTTGTATCCTATGAAATGCTTTCTCTGAATCTATTGAGATAATCATATTATTTTTAATCTTCAGTTTGTTAATATCATGTATCACATTTATTGATTTGTATATGTTTAACCATCCCTGCATTCCAGAGGTAAATCTCATTTGGTCTGGGTGAATGATTTTCTGATATGTTTTTGGATTTGATTACCTCAACTTCATTATTCATCTATTTAGAGTTCCTATCTCTTTATGACGCAGTTGTAGTAGACTGTATTTGTCCAGGAATCTAACGATTTTTTCTAGGTTTTCCAATATGTTGACATATAGCTTTTTGTATTAATTCCTGATGATTCTTTTTATTTCTGTGTTATCAGTTGTTAAATCTCCCTTTTCTTTTTTTATCTTTTATTTAATGAATATAAATTTCCAAAGTACAGCTTATGGATTACAATGGCTTCCCCCACATAACGTCCCTCGCAATCGCAACCCTCCCCTTTCCCACTCCCTCTCCCCTTCTATTCACATCAAGATTCATTTTCAATTCTCTTTCTATACAGAAGATCAGTTTAGCATATATTAAGTAAAGATTTCAACAGATTGCACCCACATAGAAACACAAAGTGAAAAATACTGTTTGAGCACTAGTTATAGCATTAAAGCTCAATGTACAGCACACTAAGGACAGAGATCCTACATGAGGAGTAAGTGCACAGTGACTCCTGTTGTTGACTTAACAAATTGACACTCTTGTTTATGGCCTCAGTAATCACCCTAGGTTCTTGTCATGAGCTGCCAAGGCTATGGAAGCCCCCTGAGTTCACTGACTCTGATCATATTTAGACAAGGCCATGGTCTAAGTGGAAGGTCTCTCTTCCTTTCAGAGAAAGGTACCTCCTTCTTTAATAACCCGTTCTTTCCACTAGGATCTCACTTGTGGAGATCTTTCATTTATGGTTTCTTTTTTTTTTTTTTTTTTTTTACCAGAGTGTCTTGGCTTTCCATGCCTGAGATACTCTCATGGGCTTTTCAGCCAGATCCGCATGCCTTAAGGGCTGAGTCTGAGGCCAGAGTGCTGTTTAGGACATCTGCCATTCTATGGGTCTGCTGTGTATCTCACTTCCCATGTTGGATCGTTCTCTCCCTTTTTTATTCTATCAGCTAGTATTTGCAGACACTATTCTTGTTTATATGATCCCTTTGGTTCTTAGTCCTATCATTATGATCAATTGTGAACAGAAATTGATCATCAATCTCCCTTTTCATCTCTGAGTATTAATTTGGATCTTCTTCCTCTTTTTTTGGTTAGTTGGACCAATGGTGTATCAATTTCATTTATTTTTCAAAAAAATAGCTCTTTATTTCACTGATATTTTGCATTTTTTGTTTCAATTCTGTTTGTTTCTTCTCTAATTTTAATTATTTCATTCTTCCCACTAATGTTTGGTTTGGTTTATTGTTATTTTTCTAGGTCCTTAAGATGCGCGGATAGCTGATTTATTTGATGCTTTTCCATTTTATTGATGTAGGCATCAATTGCTAAAACTTCCCTTTTGACACCGCTTTTGCGGTGTCTCATAAGTTTTGATATGTTGTATTGAGATCTTCATTCATTTCCAGAATTTTTTTTTTTTTATTTTCCTTTAGATTTCTTCCATGATCCACTCTTTATTCAGGAGCATGTTCTTCAATTTCCTTGTGTTTGCCTATTTTCTAAAGATTCTTGAGTGTTAATTTCCAGCTTCACTTCATTCTGGTCAGAAAACATGCATAGTATGATTACAATATTTTTTAATTTGCTGAAACTTAATTTATGGCCAAGCATATGGACAATCCTCAAAAAAGTTCCATCCACTGATGAAAAGAATGTGAATTCTTCAAATGTTGAATGAAATGTTCATATATAAAATCATATCAATTAGGTCCATTTGATCCACAGTTTGGTTCCCTTCTCCATCCTGCAGCATGTTTATCATTGGAGAAAACAGGGATTTTTCCAGAGCTAGTTGCTGGGGGTCCTTGTGGGGAGGATCAGGAAAAATAAATGTGTTTTTCCTTCACTCTATTAGATGTATACCTTGCTCCCTGCAAGGGCTCCAGGCAGGACTCAAATCAGTGTGGTCTGCAAGGTCACCCTCATGCAATATCGCCAGGGCATGTGCTGCCACAGTCTGCCTTAACCTCATCTCAGAAGTTGTCATCTCCTGCAGCCCCCCACTGCTGGAGTCATGTGTAATGTCCCTGCTTGCTGCTGTGCATCTGCTCTTTCCATAAAGCTCCACGGTGTCTCTTCTTTCAGTAGCATTTCCAATGCAAACTTCTCTCCAACTCTCCCTGGGAATACACTTCTTTGTTTTTCTTCTGCTATCTTCCCCTGGTCAAAATCAGCATATCTTTTCCATATTCAGCCATACTGGAATCCTACACTTTGATCTTTTATGGGAAAAGTACCCCTAAACACTGTCATGTTTCTATGTGAATGTAAATGATGGCACAGTAATTTTTGCTGAAGTAACTATCAGGCCTGCTAAGGTTATAGTATAATATTAAAAGCCAAATTATGAGAATTATTATTCAATGTACTACAATAGCATCATATTATCCTTGGCAAGTTTCCTATATTTGTAGTGCCAAACCCTGAGGATGATTTAGAAGAGTCATACGGTTGCATTCTAGTGCATTACCAAGTATATTGGAGTCCAGAAACTATGTCTCCTACATGAGAAGAGTTTGCCTTTTTTGTTTTAACTGCATAAATAATAGAAATGCTAGTTTTCCAAATATTTTCTTTAAGACTTTTCTAATAATTTTACAATAGCAATTGTGTATTTGATAAAAATATTTTCCAGAGCTACTCTTTGTTTCCTCACTTGAAGTTCAGGTTAGGATAGTGTTTGAATTCTAGATTCTCTAAGGTATAATTTCCACTGGTTGCCTTAACCTACTTTGAAAGTGTGTCCTCTCCCCAGTGTCATCAGCTCTCTTTTATCATTAATTCTAACACCTGAAATCTTCAATACCCACTATGTGAGACTGCATCTTATACCAGTTTCACACAGTTTGAGGGTCGTCAGCAAAGATGCCCTGAGGTTATTTTCTCTGTGATGGAAATGTATAGCTTTTCAGAGTCCATTTACAAGATGAACTTGGCTCCTGTACCTATCCGCCTGCCTCCTTTATAAGAGCTTCTAAGTCTATGTACTATTGCTTTTGATTCCTTTAGAAGACCATTGTAGGCCGGCGCTGTGGCTCACTAGGCTAATCCTCCACCTAGCAGCGCCGGCACACCGGGTTCTAGTCCTGGTCAGGGCGCCAGATTCTGTCCTGGTTGAGCCTCTTCCAGGCCAGCTCTCTGCTATGGCCAGGGAAGGCAGTGGAGGATGGCCCAAGTGCTTGGGCCCTGCACCCCATGGGAGACCAGGAGAAGCACCTGGCTCCTGCCATCGGATCAGTGCAGTGCGCTGGCCGCAGCGCACCAGCCGTGGCGGCCATTGGAGGGTGAACCAACGGTAAAAGAAGACCTTTCTCTCTGTCTCTCTTGTTATCCACTCTGCCTGTCAAAAAAAAAAGAAGACCATTGTGGGTTCAACAAAGACAGATTGGAAGTTTAAAATAATGCTTGAGGTAAATGTGTTTTTAGGAAATTTACGAATATGGTCATATTTTTAGTAATAGAAACATTATAAAACAAAATTAAATTGTGATCAAATATATGTAATCGGATGCTCAAGAGATCAGCCTCTGAAAGCTTATTTATATATCAAATAAATGATTATCATCAGTGTTTTGAAAATCTCTTCTTTGGCATTTTGAAGGATGCTGGTAAAGCTAGTAGACAAATTCAGAGTGATTCCATATTCAAGGATCACATGTAGTACATATGTTAATGATTATAAGATGATGTAAGCTATGTGAGTAGTACAAGAGAGGTACTGCCAAATTGTTATAAAAGGCTAAAAAGAGATACAAGTTATATCTCATATAACTCTGAGGTATAGTTAGTTGTGATAATCAGTGATTATTTCATGGGGAGATGATGTTTCGGGTAAGACTTGCAGAATTGGAAGATTTCAGCCGTCTAATTGGAGTGTGACAACTACACCATGAGTATCAAAATGCTTTCCCTCTGACCGAGCGTCACATGTTCCCTGTCAGCATCAATAAGCTGTGGCAGGAGAACTGTCTAGCTTTCAAGTTGGGTAATATTTTAGTTTTGACACTTTGTGACCATTTACTTTTTCAGGTTATTTTTTCTAATTATGAAAGCAGGGGATTTGAAATGGAGAAGAGATGTGAAAAAGAGAAAATTAGCATGATCTGTATGTCCAGAGAAGGGTAATGTATAATTTTAGTGTAACTCTCAATATTTCTCTATACACACATATACATATAATTATATAATCATGTTAATAGCATAAATTTCATTTTCTATTCTTCTTTCCCTTAAATTACAAAAAATTATGTTATTAATTTTTGTGCATAATTTTGAATATCTCCTTAGTATCTTCTCTTATTATAACAAACCATTATTAACACAAAATTCTTCCATTATTGAACATTTTGATAATTTAGCTAATAAAAATAATTCTGCAATGAGCTTTTCTTTTATTCTCTGAGTATGTTTCTCTCATTTACATTAAAAATCACAAGGTAATACTGTTAGTTTTCAGTAACTTTTCATTTAATTTTTTTTCATATATAGATTTTCTTTTTTTTTTTTTTTTTGACAGGCAGAGTGGACAGTGAGAGAGAGAGAGAGAGAGACAGAGAGAAAGGTCTTCCTTTATTCCTTTACCGTTGGTTCACCCTTCAATGGCTGCTGAGGCTGGTGCGCTGCACCCAGCACACCATGCTGATCTGAAGCCAGGAGCCAGGTGCTTCTCCTGGTCTCCCCTGCAGGTGTAGGGCACAAGGACTTGGGCCATCCTCCACTGCACTCCCGGGCCACAGCAGAGAGCTGGACAGGAAGAGGAGCCATCGGGACAGAATCTGGTGCCCCGACCAGGACTTGAACCCTATGTGCCGGCGCCGCAGGTGGAAGATTAGCCTATTGAGGTGTGGTACTGGCCCTATATATAGATTTTCATATATAGATTTGCTGATAATTGAGCCAAAGTTCCACACACTCAGAATCTGCACAGGAGGCAATTTTTTGCAGTCCTGAGTTGGAGTGGATTTTTTCTCTCTCTCTGAGGAAAAATGTCTTTGTGACTTTTTTCTTCCTGATCACTGATTCCAGAAGTGTTACTATGTGTGACATAAATTCCTCTAATCCTCTGTTATCCCTTCCATTATGGAATAACACATTGCATTGTATCTCATTTTTCACTATTTCTCTGATCTCTTCAGAAAACAACTTCATTTCTTTGAAATGAAGTTAGATGTGTATAGGATAGTCTATTTACTTCAGGGTCATGCCAAATCCTAGGTTTTAATGTCTTAAGTCTTTCTCCAACCAGTTATTAGATTGGTTGAAAGGATTTGTCTTCTCCTGGACCTGTATGGATAGGCTGTTCTTAATCACAGAATCAATGTTGTGATGAATATGCTTTACAAACTTGAATATTCGTTCTAGATTATAATGTGCAATCTCTACCAAAACAGCTGTCTGCCTGGGCCGTTTTCTCATTGTGCACCGTTCTCTATCATCTGCCATGTTTCTCTAGGCAAGGTACCTGTCTTATCTGATGGTGCATTGTAATAGGTTAGGTTATATACTCTACAGGTATGGCTTAGGCGCTAATGTACAGGATCCAATGTCACAGTTGTATCAAATTCAAAATAGCAATCTCTTGCCTCTTCCAAAATTAGTACATACAGCTGGTAGAGTCAGGTGGCTGCAGTCATTTTGGGTTGAATATTCTTGTCCAATCAATAATTTATGTGTAAAATTTGAATATATTTTCTTCTCCAAGAAGTGAATAGTGACGACACTCAAGTATAGAACTTTTCACATTTTCATAGCCATATTTGAAAGGACTGTCAATGAAACAAATGATTACATAACAATGTAAAAAAATCAAACAAAAGCTGTTACCATCCAGTACCAAAATCCAGCTTCTCAAATTACTATAGCTTTGCTAAGAGGGGTCAAATAAGCAAAAACAAGCAAGCATACAATTCAGATATAAAGAAACAAAAATCAATTTCAAAAACGTCTTGGGTAGCACACAAGTCCCCAGCTTGAGTAAATACCTCCAAAATGATTCTTTACTTCTCATCTGTACTTTAAAAATTGAAAAATTTCTCATCACTACAATTTGAGATATGAGAATATACACAATACATACATTATCAGAGTTTAAAAAATATATTTTAATGGATTGATGAATCATTCATTGTGTGGATGATATCCATCTTGTTTCATTGGACTTTTTTTCTGTATCTGTGTAATTAATTTAATTATATGATTTTTAAAATATAATTGATGTAAATCTATAATCATTTTGAAATAAAATAAGGAGACATTACATTTTTTATTTGTGGTGCAAAATATTGTTATTGAGTAAAACATTTTTTTAAACTTATCTTTTAATCTCATTTCCCATGAACATTTTTTTTAAAAATTTATTTATTTTACTTGAAAGTCAGAGTTACAGAGAGTCAGTGGCAGAGAGAGAAAGCAAAGTCTTCCTCCATCCACTGGTTCACTACCCAAATGGCTGCGATGGCAGGAGCTGGGCCTATCCAAAGCCAGAAACCAGGACTTCCTCCGGATCACCCAGAAGAGTGCAGCGACCCAAGGATTTGGGCCGTCCTCTACTGCTTCCCAGGCCATAGCAGAGAGCTGGATCAGAAGTGGTGCAGACAGGATTTGAACCGGCGCCCACATGGGATGCCGGCACTGCAGGAGGCAGCGTTACCAGTGCCGGCCCCTAATGTTTTTTTAAATTTTTAAAATATTTTTTAAAAAAATATCTAGAGATCCTCAGAATTTTCACATCTTTATGATGGGAATAACGTTTTGATGAATACATGTTGCTTTAGAAAGGAGCGGAGGGGGCTGGCACTGTGGTGCAGCACGTTAACGCCCTGGCCTGAAGCATCTCATATGGGCGCTGGTTCGCGACCCAGCTGCTCCACTTCCGATCCAGCTCTGCTATGGCCTGGGAAAGCAGTAGAAGATGGCCCAAGTCCTTGGGCCCCTGCACCTGGGTGGAAGACTAGAGGAAGCTCCTGGCCTCTGGCTTCGGATCAGTGCAGCTCCAGCAGTTGCAACCAACTGGGGATTGAACCAGCGAATGGAAGACCTCTCTCTCTCTCTCTCTCTCTCTCTCCTTTCTGTGGAATCTGACTTTCAAATAAATTTATTAATTAAAAAAATGGAGTGGAGGAAAGAGCAAGAGAATATTAAAAATTAATCCATATAAAATTTTAAATGATAAGAATTTTTACTGATATCTCCAATCATTCTCAGTACTAGCTTAAAAAATTAATACTGAGAATATTAAAAAATCTGTTAGAGTATACAACTTACTTTCAAATACACTTAAATCATTAGTCCAGTGGCACTATGTTTATTACATGATTATGGATGCTTCATCAGAGGATAAACAGCCTGTCTCCCTCAGATAAAAAAATGTGCTTCCCTCATTTTATGAAGGCTTTGTTATAAATAATCTGTGTTACCTGTCTCTTCGCATTGCAAAACATAAGTAATTTTTCCTTAGCAAAACTACAAACATATGACTCTGAATGAATTGACTTCCAGAAATCAAGTTGAAACTCTCATTGCATAGAGAGCTTTTAAGAGCAGTTTTCTATGGATAATGGAACCTAAATGGAGATATGCATTATCAACTTTAGCATAAAATGGAAATTATCAGAGAGTCATAACTGTCAGAATGTGGCCGTAAATTCTTGACACACATCCTTTCATTGGGTCAGAGAAAGTGCATGCCCCTAACAGAGCCTCATAGCATCTACCTGATAAGAATTGAAATGAGAACTGACTATTCTGTGATATCCCAAGTAAAATTGTTATCAAACCACACATCGAGTTGGAATTATTTAATATCTTTCATTTTCTCTGCACAAAAAATTATTCAACTACATTAATGAATTCCTTTAATCAATCACATGTAAAACCGAGGTAGAGTGCATGTAGCTGAATTATGAAGATACATGAAATTACAATGTTCTTAGTTTGAATCCTAGCTCTGCAAGGTATAAATTGCTGCTTGTATTTCTGTGAGAAATCCTCTGAAAAATTTAGTTTCTGTTATTAGTTTGTTCAGTCTTGAATGTCTGAGTAGCTTTGCTGGAGTTCTTCAGTATCTTTTATGTTCTATGAAGTAGTGGGAGTCTTATTATTGATCATCTGGGATTATAAGAAATAGCCACCATTTCAATTGCTGTCTTTAGGTAAACAGACATTATTCAACTCTCTGTACCCAAGGCTCAAGTCATTGAGGAACCTGAGCAATTTCAAAGCAGAACCATTAAACCATTCTTGCCATGAGTGTAGATCATAGGAGTGGGATCTGTGCTCACAGCTTATGCTGCAGCACAGTGAGTGTAGAACCCATGTGGGCAAAACTTGGGCACTGATCACCTTGGAAGAGAGGAGATAAGGGTGTGATTATGCCAACAGAGGTGATCATACTCTCCTCCTGCTAAAAATAGAAGAGATCTACTTTGCTCAACTTGTGTGACATCCTGGATACTCGCCCCACCTTAGAGCAATGACCAGACGTCGCTGGCCAAGCCAGCACATGGTACTGGGTGTTCACTGAAAAAGTGAACAAGCCAGTAGGCCACACAGGCATAGTCCAAATATAAAAGCCATCAGAGGAGAAAACCAACATGTACTCCCACGAATGCCTAAAAACTAAATGCATAAATTTAAGAAACAAGGATAAGGAAGACAATATGACTCCCCCAAAGGTACGCAACCATACTTCAATATTAGAATTTGAAGATGAGGAGACTGATTGACACCTTAAACAGAATTCAAAGGAATGATCACGGGATTGCTCAGAAGTAACAAGAAGGACATTCATAAAGCAGAGAAACCCAAATATGACGTGGAGGAAAATTTTCCTATGAAATTGAGATTTTGAGAGAAATTAAACTGAAATACTAGAAATAAAAAATTCAATATGTCAAATAAAAAGTACATTGGAGAGCTTACTGCTCTAGTCTAGGGGAAGATAGGTTAAAAAAAAGTGGAGAATATAACTCCAGGGAAGAGTTAGGGAAAAAACAGTAGAGAAAACTCCATGAAAGCTGGGGTGACCCTATGGGGTTAGCTGACACACACATCTCAGGACCCCAGCAGTCCAGAACCTCAGCACCAGCTTTGGAGTGAGGTGAGACCAAAATGCAACAGCCTAAGCTACTGGCAATAAAATATGGGCAGAGCTTAGCATGGGCCCAGATTGGAGACCTGTGGGGGACAGTATACCTGCCAACCTAGAGGGAAAAAAGGGGGGGCATGTTCCTCTTTCCATGAACACTCAGCACCACTGTCCTGTAACTAGCTGAGAGAGAGCAGGCACCATTTTGGACACACACAACAGCTATGCAAGGTTGTGTTCACAGGTTCAGCAACCAACTGAGAGGAGACATCTGAGTGTTGCTGGGAGAATTTATAGGGGGCTGGGAGATCGTGACTGGGAGATCCTTGAGTGCCAGGACAGTGAAAACACTGTGGCTATGTAGGAAGGCACAGGGTGTGGCTGGGACTTCCAGCAGTCACTGTGGGTGTCTCAATAAGCTCAGGACTCCCTGATTCCCTGATGAGGGTCATCACTGCAGCATCAGTGTTCACGGTGAGGACAGCATGGATCCTTTGTGTGGTCCTTGTGGCAGCACATATGAAAAATATACCCACTGGGGCTAGTGCCCAAGCTTTGGTGTCCATTGAGAAGAGGGGGTGACCGTGAGAATACAGCAACAGAGTAGAACAAATCCACCCTCTGATTAAAAAAAAATAGAGATTTACCATGCACAACTTTGTTGTTACCTTGGACCCTACCTTCAACCTGTACTGAGCAGACCTCCTTGACCACACCCACTACAAGCCTCTGGGTATTTACTGAAAGAAAAGACACTCAACTAAGCTACAGAACCATAGTCCAAAGACATAATCCATCAACCAGCAATTAGCAACACAAATCCTTAATAATATATTCAGCAATTGAAAAAATCAAAATAAGGAAAACAGCATGATGCCCCCAAAATAAAATATCATTTAAATACTGGAATATGAAGATGAAGAAATTGATAAATGTCCAAAATGGAATTCAAAAAATTGATCATAGGATTACTTAGAAATAATCAGAAATGGCCGACGCCACGGCTCACTAGGCTAATCCTCCGCCTTGCGGCGCCGGCACACCGGGTTCTAGACCCGGTCGGGGCACCGGATTCTATCCTGGTTGCCCTCTTCCAGGCCAGCTCTCTGCTGTGGCCAGGGAGTGCAGTGGAGGATGGCCCAAGACCTTGATGGGCCCATGATGGGCCCTGCACCTCATGGGAGACCAGGATAAGTACCTGACTCCTGCCATTGGATCAGTGTGGTGTGCTGGCCGCAGCACGCCAGCCATGGCGGCCATTGGAGGGTGAACTAATGGCAAAGGAAGACCTTTCTCTCTGTCTCTCTCTCTCTCTCACTGTCCACTCTGCCTGTCAAAAACAAACAAACAAAAAAAGAAATAATCAGAAATAAATTCATGAACTAAAGAAATCCACACAAGATATGAATGAAAATTTTTCTCATGAAATTCAGATTTTCAAAAGAAATATTGGAAATGAATAATTCAATAGAACAAATAGAAATACAGTAGAAACAATTTCCAAGTTAGAAGGCAAATCTCTGGAAATTTTATAGTCAGACAAAAAAAAAAGAAGAAATTAGAAAATTCAAAAACAGTGTCAAAAATTTATGGGATACTATCAAGTGACCTCACACAAGGGTCTTAGGAGTTCCTGAAGTTGTGGAAAGAGAGAATGGATCAGAAGGCATTTTTAGTGAAATAATTACAGAAAACTTCCCTACTTTGGAGAAAGAAGGGGATTTCCAAGTGCAAGAAGCACATAGAACTCCTAACGGATGTGATCAGAAAAGATATTCACCATGACACGTTGTAGTCAAACTATCCACAGTAAAACATAAAGAAAAGATTCTAAAATGTGCATGAGAGATATGCAGATTACTTTCAGAGAATCTCCAGCTAGACTCACAGCTGACTTCTCATCAGAAACCCTACAGGCTAGGAGAGAATGGCAAGATATATTCCAAGTCTTAACAGAAAAAAAAAAAATGTCAACCCAGAATACTGTACCCTGCAAACTCTCATTTATTAATGAAGGTGAAATAAAGACCTTCCATAACAAACAGAAATTGAAACAATTTGTCACCACTCATCTAGCCTTACAAAAGATGCCTAGGAATGTGCTACACACAGAAACACAGAAACATGTTCACCACTATGAAGGAAGGTGAAGGCAGCAAATTTCCCAGTAAAATACAAAGGCAATCCAAAGTTAAAAATAGGAATATTTATAGAAAAAGGACAGGGTCAAGTTGTTTCTTATCAATAGTCACCTTGAATGTAAATGATCTTAACTCTCCAGTTAAAAGGTACAGACTGGCTGAATGGATTAAAAAACAAAACCCATCTATTTGCTGCTACAAGAAACACATCTCACCAAAACAGATAAATGCAGACTGAAAGTGAAAGGATGGAAAAATATATTCCATGCTAACAGAAACCAAAACAGAGTTGGTGTAGCCATCCTAATATCAGACAAAATAGACTTTAAAACAAAAACTGTTAAAAGAGACAAAGAAGGGCACTGTGTAATATTTAAGGGACTAATTCCTCAGGAAGATGTGGCTCTTATAACTGTATACAGGGCACCTGGCCATTGGAAAAAAATATTATTAATATAAAAGCAGACACAGGCTCCAATACAGTAGTAATGGGGAATATGAATACTCCACTTTCTGTAATGGACAGATCAAACTGACAGAAAATCAGCAAGAAAACAACAGAGTTAATCAACACTATAGACCAAATGGCCCTAACAGATATCTACAGAGCTTTTCATCCTACAATGTAGAATAGACATTCTTCTCACTAGTGCATGGAACTTTCTCTATGATAAACCACATGCTAGGCCATACAGCATGTCTCAGCAAATTCAAAAATATCAAAATCATACCATGCATCTTTTCTGACAACAATGGAATGAAGCTAGAAATCAACAACCTAAGAATCGCTAGATCATATGCAAACATATGAGACTGAACAATATTTTCCTGATTAAATAATTAGTCATTGAATCAATGAAAAGAGAAATTAAAAAAATTTCTGGAAATGAATAAATATGACAATACAACATATTCAACTTATGGGATACAGCAAAAGCCATGTTAAGAGGAGTTTATAGCAATTGGTGACTACATCAGGAAATTGGAACAGCACCAAATAAATGAGCTATTAATGCATTTAAGGACCTAGAAAACAACATCAAACCAAACCCAAAACTAGCAGGAGAAAGGAAATAATTAAACTTAAGATAAGAAATAAACAAAATTGAAACCAAAATATAATAAAAAAGATCAGAAAAACAAAAGTCTGGTTCTTGAAAAAATAAACAAAATTGACACACCAATGGCCCAAATAACATAAAAGGGAGGAGACCCAAATTAATAAAATCAGAGATGAAAAAGGAAATGAAACAGCAGACACTACACTATAAAAAATCATCAGAAATTACTACAAAGAGCTGTGTAACAACAAATTGTAAAACTCGGAAGAATAGATAGATTCCTGGACACATACAACCTACCTCACCTGAGCCATTAAGATACAGAAAACCTAAAGGGAAAAATAACCAAGATGGAAATTTAATCAGTAATAACTCCCATCAAAGAAAAGCCCATGACCATATGGCTTCACTGCTTTATTCTACCAGGAAATTTAAACAAGAACGAACTCCAGTTTTCTCAAGATGCTTAAATTATTGAAAGGGAGAGAATCCTCCCAAACTCTTTCCATGAAGCCACCATTCTCTTAATTCCTAAACCTGAAAAAAGATATAGCAGAGAAAGAGTATAGACCAATTTCCCTGAAGAATACAGAGGCAAAAATCCTCAATAAAATAAATTGCCAATCAAATCCAATAATACACCAGAAGCTCATTCACATGGACCAAGTAGAATTTATCCCATGTAGGCAAGGATGTTTCAACATTCGTAAATCCATCAATATGATACATCACATTAACAAACTGAAGAACAAAAACCATATGATTATCTCAATAAATGCACAGAAAGCTTTTGATAAAATACAATACCCTTTCATAACGAAAACTTTGAGTAAATTGGGTATAGAAGAAACATTATTAAACAAAATTAGGGCAATTTATGACAAACCAATAGACAGAATTTTATTGAATGGGGGAAAGTTGGAAGCATTCCCACTGAGATCTGATATAAGACAGGGATGCCCGCTCTCACAATTGATATTCAATATACTCCTGCAAGTTTTAATCAGAGACAGTAGACAAAAAAAAAAAAAAGAAAAAAAAAAAAAAGAAAAGAAATCAAAGAGATACAAACTGGGAAAGAGGAAGTCAAACTGTCCCTATTTGGAGATGACATGATTCTTTATATATGGGATCCAAAAATCACCACTTTGACACTATTGGAACTCATAGAAGAGTTTGGTAAAGTAGCAGGGTATAAAATCAATACACAAAAATCAACAGCCTTTGTATACACAGTCAATGTCATGACTAAGAAAGAACTTCTAAGATCAATCCCATTCACAATAGCTACCAAAATTCAAACACCTTGGAATAAATTTAACCAAGGATATCAAAGACTTCTACAATGAGAATTACAAAACATTAAAGAAAGAAATAGTAGAAGATACAAAAAAAATGGAAAAATCTTACATGTCATGGACTGGAAGAATCAATATCATCAAAATGTCCATTCTTCCAAAACTAATTTACAGATTCAATGTGATTCCATCAAAATATCAGACATTCTTTTCAGATCTAGAAAAAATGATGCTTAAATTCATATAGATGCACAGGAGACCTTGAATAGCTAAAGCAATCTTGTACAACAGAAACAAAGCTGGAGGCATCACAATACCAGACTTCAAGACATACTACAGGGCAGTTATAATCAAAGCAGCCTGATAGTAGTAAAAAAATAGATGGATAGACTAATGGAACAGAATAGAAACCCCAGAAATCAATTCAAACATCTACAACCAACTTATATTTGATCAAGGAGCTGCAACTATCCCTGCAGCAAGGACAGTCTAATCAACAAAAGGTGCTGGGAAAACTGGATTTCTACATGCAGAAGTATGAAGGCAGACCCCTATTTTACACCTTACACAAAAATCCACTTAAAATGGGTTAAAGACCTAAATCTATTTTCCAACATGGTCAAATTATTAGAGAACATTGGGGAAACCCTGAAAGACATTAGCATAGGCAAAGAGTTCTTGGAAAAGACCCCAGAGGCATAGTCAATCAGAGCCAAAATTGAGTTACATCAAATTGAGAAGCTTCTGCACTGCAAAAGGAACACTCAGCAAAGTGAAGAGGTACCTGACAGAATGGGAGAAATTATCTGCTAACTATGCAACTGATAAAGGATTGATAACCAGAATATATCATAGATCAAGACAACAACAATGAAACAAACAATGTAGTTAAGAATGCTCAAAGGACTTAAACAGGCATTTTTCAAAAGTGGAATTCCAAATGGCCAACAGACATGTGAAAAAATGCTCAGAATCACTAGCCATCAGGTAAATGCCAATCAAAACCATAGTGAGGTTTTATCTCACTTCAATTGACATGGCTCAAATACAGCAATCAGCAAACAATAAATGCTGGTGATGATGTGGAAAAAGATAATCTAATCCACTGTTGATGGGACTATAAACTATCATAGCCCATAGAAGACAATTTGGAGATACTTCAGAAAGCTGAAAATGGATATACTATATGACCCAGCCATCCCACTGCTGGGAGTTTTCCCAAAGGAAATGACATCAGCATAAGAAATATTCATCTGTACTTCCATGTTTATTGCAGCTCAATTCACAATAGCTAAGATATGGAATAAAACCAGATGACCATCAACTGCTGACTGGGAAATAAATTGTGGTATTTAGACATAATGGAATACTATTCAGCCATAAAAACTGAAATCCTGTCTTTTACAACAAAATGGATGCAACTGAAAATCATCATACTTAGTGAAATAAGCCAATCTCCAAATGACAAATACCATATGTGTTCCCTGGCCTGTCATAACAAATAGAGTGGAAAAAGTTTAAAGCATAGTAGTTGACATTTTGAGATTCAATGGTTGTTTACAGCCCTTGTCTCTACTGTTGAGGAATAGTGTTTTTTTCTTACTACTTATTGAACTATTTACTTAGTGCAGGGTTAATCTTTTGAGTATAAAGCAAACTGAAAGAAAATCATTATAAATGTTAAGAGAGGGAATAAGAGAGGAAGGAGAAGAGTGGCAGTCTGGCCAGGAGGGAGGGTAGTGTGGAAAATATAATCATGTTCCAAAATCTGTATATATGAATTACATGAAATTTGTTTATCTAAGATAAAAAATAATTTAAGAAACAATATATGCAAATTGCTCTACTTTGAGATTCTCATCATTAGTCCTCTCAAATGGAATATCTGCCTGGAATTTAAAAAAAAATTCTCAAAAACAAAACAAAAAAAAAAAGAATTGCCACATGTGACTGGCATTGTGTTATAATGGGCTAAGCCACTGCCTGTGACAATGGCATTCCACATAGGCACCAGTTGGTTTCCTGGATACTCCTGTTCCAAGCCAGCTACATGCTAATGGCCTGAGATAAGCAACAGAAGATGGTCCATGTGTTTGGGCTCCTGTTCCCCATGTGGGACACCCAGAGGAAGCTTCTGGCTCCTAATTTTGGCCTGGCACAGCTCTGCCCTTTGTAGCTATCTGTGAAGAGAACAAAGGGATGGACGATCTCTCTCTATGTCTCTCCATCTCTTTCTGTAACTCTGACTTTCAGATAAATAAATTAATCTTAAAAAAGAATAAGCATGTTTTATATAAACTATATATAAAACTATATATATAAGATCTATATAAATAAATCTTAAAAAAGGATAAGCAAGCATGTTTTATATATATATATATATATATATATATATATATATATATACCATGTATAAAAACTATATAAGTCCTCAGGGGTGATTCTTACACAGTGAAGAGTAAGAGATAGCAATAATCATTTCCAGTTATCATAAGAAGCTAACCCATTAAACATAAATCCTTATTGCAATTTTCTTTAAAATACCTACTGGCTGGAGTCTTCTAATTTGAGAATTTAAAAGTCGTTTATCTCTAAAATCAGCAAAATGTCTTTTATTCGATGCTCTGCTATGGCAGATTCTGAAGAGGATTTTCTGACTTGATCTTGAATCCTCAGCCTTCTTTTTTCTCATGCTTTGTTTATATTATCATTTTTACAATATATAGTTTGTTTCCTGAGGTTGCATACACATTTTTATAAAAAGGATGAGATAAACAATAATCAAGTCCAAAATCTTTTGACTCTGGGGACAGGCTCTCGGCATATTGTCCAAAACCTCACTGGCTTTATCGTATTAGATTCTGGAAGACAATTCATGAAATAGGAAGTAATTATAACTGTACCTGTGTATTTCTTTTTCCATTTATATAAGCCTCTGAAGACCATTTTTAAGATGTTAAGTATTTTGAAGTATGTTCAATGACAGGCAGGAAATAGCATCTTTTTATCTGCTGGGATTCCCTTGTCATAAAGTTGCACAGACTTTGCAAAGTCAAGGGTAAAGCTAATTTAGTTAACATTCAAAATTATAATTTTGCTAATTCTTGAATCTTAATATTATCATTTTACAAGTGGGATAGATATCTTTTTGACAATTATACATCCTATATATATATTTATATATATTTATGAGAGTTATTCAGCAGAAGGCACTGAACATTTGCTTTATGAAGTAAATATTGCTATCAATGTAATATTTAAAGAAAATAGAGTTATAATATGTTTGTTGTCTCAGCGATGCTATAAACAATGTCTAATTTCTTTTCTTTTCTAAGCCATTTTTTCCATTCCTTTAGGTATTCCCAGGACTCAAATATTTGATTGGTAGTATCTTATAAATGTAGAACACTGTTTTCATTCTTTCTACTTTTATCTTCTTGTTTTTTTTT
Source organism: Oryctolagus cuniculus (assembly GCF_964237555.1). Classification (NCBI taxonomy): domain Eukaryota; kingdom Metazoa; phylum Chordata; class Mammalia; order Lagomorpha; family Leporidae; genus Oryctolagus; species Oryctolagus cuniculus. Next base: position 27,844,384 of record NC_091432.1, on the reverse strand, counting down.
TTGTCTGAAATATTTCAAAAGACCTCTCTTCTCTTCTCCATCACCAAGTCTGTTAAAGCTTTCCACTCTGATTTTGTTTATTTGTTTATTTGACTTGTGGAATATTCCATTTTCAATATTTCTGTTTGCTTCTTTTTGATTTCTCTCTCTTTGCTGAATTTGTCATCCATGCCACATGCTAATTTTCTACTTTCATTTCACTGTCTCCCTTTGTTTTTGAGTAAACTTACAGTCATTCTTTTGAGTCTTTTTAGGCATTTCTTCAATCAATCTCCCTTTCTTCATAGTCCAACTTAAGGCATTACTGTGTTTCTTTTAGTGAATCATATTGACTTCTTTGTCCATATTTCTTGTGTTTCTGTGTTGGTTTTTGCACATCTGGGGGATCTATTTCTATCACTTCTGGATGTTTTTGTTTTGTTTTTAATTGAAGCTTTTATTCCTGGAGGTCTATGTCTGGGACTCATGGGGTCTCAGTGGAGCACCTAAGGTTTATACCTGAGTTTCAGGGGTGTGACTGCATGGTACCATGGAACTCAGACCAATTTTTTTTTTTTCGTGCGGCATGAGTCCAGAGTGACACCCAAGCTGGGCATGGTAAAACGCCTCTGGCCATACACACTAAAAGGATACTGGAGCCGACTCGGGTATTAGAAGTCCCAGCTTTTCTCTGGGCCAAGTTGAACCAGCTGGTTCACAGCTTTCAGTGTGCTCATGGTGCCAGTATGCTTCACACAACCAAGTATGTACACCATCCAGGGCACAGACTCAGTCTTCAGTGTGTGACCCCACAGTGAGGTCACCCCTGGTGTGCAGGGAGCACTGGAGTCTCTGCAGTCAGACTTGGTGGGTGCACAGGAACTCAGCTGCAGCCTTCCGTTTTCCACATGGTTGGGGTGGGGGTTCAGCAGGAAAGAAGACAGCACTCAATTATGAAGGAGTGTGCCCCCTATTTCGAGCTTTCCAGGGACCACTACAGCTGCCCTGCCTCAACTGTGCTACAGTGCAGAGTGCTGGGTGACCCTGGGATCCAGGACTGCTTGCCACCCTGGTAAACCCAGCTGGACACATGTGGCCCAGTCTGATGTGCCAGAAGGCAGGGATATCTCTGTGATGCCTAAAAAGAAGACAGGTGAAAACTGTAATTAGCTGCTCCCTCTCAAGATGGTGCATCCTCCTCTCAATCCCTTCTTGTGGGGGAGAGGGAGGGAACAGGGCAATATCCCCTCTCTGATGTCTAGGAACACTGCATTTTTGAGGGAGCACTCCCTTGAAGAGCTGGTGGTCTCTAAAATCAGGATTGTCCAGTTGAGAGATCTGCAGAGGGGTCTATATAACTGTTCCTCTTCATCTCCCATGCAGTACAGTATAAGTCACTGCCTTGTTCCTCTTTCTCCCCTCTGTAAACGGCTGTGCCTATAATAGATTGTCCACTATGTTTCTACTTCTCTCAAACTATCTCTGGTGTTCTGTGTCAGGTGCTGACCTGGAGTATTTAGGTGAAGGAGGAGGAAAACACTGGACTTTTGTATACAGCCATTTTGAATCTCCCTTAAGCTTCTTAATTGACTTTTCAATTTCATGTAATTTCTGATTGACAAACTCCAAACTGGAGTCATATAGAGGTTGAGATATTGGAAAAATTACTGACAACAATTATTTTAATAATTCCTACCTATATGTATATTTTTATTTCTCTATTTCTTCTCTTAAGGTTTTTTGTGTGTTCTGACTCTTGGCATGCTTACTATTTATTGTTACAATAGAAACTTGCATTGGTTCCAAAGTTGCTACCATCCAGCAGGAACTTATCCCTTGTGACTGATCACTTTACATCAAAAGGAGACAAGAACAAAATAGAATATCAGTGGCAGATTGGAAAAGATTCTGTTTAATTCTTCTTTTTCCTCCTTATCTTTGCAGCATCAGTCTTCAGATATTCCAGCCAAGAATTCAGTTTATTCATCATGATCCTTGCTTCTGACCTGTCATGAACATTCCACTCTTGTCTTCCTAGCATGATAACGCAGCTCGCTTTTTTGTATGATATTCACCTAGAATTTTATCCCCTTTCTGGGCAGCTACAGTCAAAGCCTGAGGGAATTGGATATGCCAGGCTCAGTTATACACTTCTCTTTTCTCTTGGAAATTGACCGCTAATGTCCCCACTGTTGTCTCTATCCTGATTAGACCACCAACACAAACACTTCAGCCTATTTTTCTCAATATCTAAAGTTCAATAACTGCCTTCAGACTCTCAAACAATTGTATGATGCCCAGAATTGGAAAATGCCTCCAGGCAAAATACAGTTCCAGAAAGTAACTTATTTCCCCATGGTTAGCCTTTCAAGAATCTTGGTATGCCTAACCCAGTGCTACAGAAGCTTTCTGATGATCTTTTCTTTCTTTTTATACATCTTTTGAAGTTTACTTTTTTGAAAAGTGTATTAACCTAATGCTTGCTTCTTCTGCAAAAAGCCAAGTTTTGTATTCATCTTTGCAACATATTTTCCACAGAGTCTATGTTCATAGTCCATCAGAAGTACATAAAGCTTCTCATCCACAAAGCACTAAATATTATTAAAACGTGTTTTATTATTTGCCAAAAATACAAATCGAAAATTGTCTCATAATTGTTTTCATTTATCTTTCATTCTCCCGGTAATGTTAGTGAAGTTGAATATTTTTTGCTACTTTTCTCCTTTCGTTGTTTCTCTCTTTCTTTCCTTTTCTTTCTCTCCCTTGCTCCTTCCTTACTTCCCTCATTTCTTCCACCCTTTCTCTCTGTTTCACTCTCTCCCAACCTCCTTCCTTTGCTTGCTTTCTTTTGCCTTTTGAATTTGCTTTTCTTTTTTATGGCAATGCACATGTTTCATATTTACAAATATATGTGTACTTGAATGATTTATGTATATAAGGTAAAGAAATTTTGTGTATTTCATATATACAGTTTGAGGAGCATAGTGATACTTTCCACCCTAACTTCCCTCCTGCCCATGTTGCTACTCTCCCTCCTTGTTCCTTTCTTATTCTTTTGATTTTTACAATGACATACTTTTAGTTTATTTTATACTCTAAGATTAACTCTCCACTAAGTAAAGAGTTCAACAAATAGTAAGAAGAAATAAACACTGTTCCTCAATAGTAGAGATAAGGGCTGTAAACAATAATCCTCAAAATGTCAATTTTGCTCATATATACTGCATTGTTTTGTAGTCTATTAGTTACTAGAGATCAGGGAAAATATATGGTATTTATTTTGAGGGGACTGGCTTATTTCCCTAAGTATAATGGTACCCAGTTGCAACCATTTTTCTACAAAAGACAGGATTTCATTCTTTTTGGGAATTTACATAAAAGAAACAAAATCAGCATATGAAAGAGTTATCTGTACCCTCATGTTGATTGAAGTTCAGTGTACAATAGCTAAGATATGGGATCAACCCAAATGCCCATCAACCAATGACTGGATAAAGAAAATTTGGTATATACACACTATGAATTTGCATTTTTTAAAATAAACAGCTTTAATGTTTGCCAAGAATTCTGTAAGATTTTTTCTGTCTTGCTTCATTCTGTGTTAATTATTTACTTATTTATGCTTTGTAAACAAATGTACAAGAGCTCTTTGTAGATTTCAAATATTAACAGCTTTCTATATTTTTATTACATTTTTACCCTGTTCTATTTTTGCAGTTAGGATCTGTCATGGGATCGTTCTATTCAGGAAAGTTCTTTGCTACATTTTAAACCTGTCAATTTTTTTTTTTTTTATCATTAACAGTTGAAGTTTTCTTAATTCTTCAACAATATTTTCTTACTCTGAGTTGCATTAAATATTTTCACCCACTATGTAATGACTTCTCAAGCAGAGAATCACAACGTGTATCTGTAATAAATATCTCATCAATATTACATGGTCTTGCATGGAACTAATCCCAACTGAGACAAAGATATATTGTTTTCATTTTTTGCTTTATGTTAAAGAACTAAATTCATAAAAATACATTTTTCAGCTTCTGTACACAAGATCAATTGAAATCCATGCTTTTCTTTGCAGAGAAATACAGTCTTCAGTATGTTTGTAGAAAATGTATATTATTTTTTGATTCTGTTTTCCCATGAACGTTTTGAAGTATGCTTGTAAAAGGCCAAATGATGTCACAGATAATACATTTACCTACATTGATTTAACACACAATGCTCTTGGAGCCTGTGCAGTGGTGTGGCAGGTTAATCCTTCATCTGTGTCATGGGCATCCCATAAGGGTGCCAATTCTAGTCCCAGCTGCCCCTCTTCCAATCCAGCTATCTGCTATGGCCTGGAAAAGCAGCAGAAGATGGCCCAAGTGCTTGGACCCCTGCACACGCATGGGAGACTGGGAAGATGCACCTGGCTCCTGGCTTCAGATCAGCGCAGCTCCAGTCGTTGTGGCCATGTGGGGAGTAAACCAACGGAAGGAAGACCTCTCTCTCTGTCTCTCTCTCACTGTCTATAACTCTACCTCTCAAATAAATAAAGAAAATCTTAAAACACACACACACACACACACGCACACAATGCTCTTGTAAAACAAAGTTAACTAAATCAAAGTTTTGGAAATTTTGAACTTTCTGGAATATTCTTGACCCATCAGTTACCTTAGAAATGTCATCTTGAGTTTGGCAGCCACTGATCATCAGTTTTCCTATAAATAATTAATGAGGAAAATATTGACATTTTGTTAATCACACATAACTTTCAAGGTAGTGCCTTACTGTACAGAAAATATTTCAAGTCTAGATTTCCCATTTTAACTGTTTTTTTCTTTCTTACTATGAAATCCATGCTTTATCTAAAACACTACCAGTGTTACTAAGTTATAGTCTTTACAATTAAAGTAGCATAAATATTATTCCGAATGAAATGCTCATTTTTAAATGATTTGTAATAGCAAGTTCTTTGAATCTTCAATTGAGCTGCCTGGAGCTTCTTAGCAAACAAGAGGCATAAATGTGCTTGCAATTTGGGGCTTTTGTTTTTGTTACATTTTTTAAGATTTATTTTATGGACTGGGGCCGTGGCTCACTTGGTTAATCTTCTGCCTGCAGTGCCAGCATCCCATATGGGTGCCAGATTCTGTTCCGGTTGCCCCTCATCCAGTCCAGCTCTCTGCTGTGGCCTGGGAGGGCAGTGGATGATGGCCCAAGTCCTGGGCCCTGCACCCACATGGGAGACCAGGAGGAAGCACCTGGCTCCTGGCTTCGGGTCGGCACAGCGCACAGGGCATAATGGCCATTTGGGGGTGAACCAACGGAAGGAAGACCTTTCTCTCTGTCTCTCTCTCTCACTAACTCTGCCTGTCAAAAAAAAAAAGATTTATTTTATTTATTTGAAAGACAGAATTACAGAGAGAGGTAGAGACAGAGAGAGAAGTCTTTCATCTCCTGGTTCACTCCCCAGATGGCCACAACGGCAGGAGCAATGCTGATCCGAAGACAGGAGCCAGGAGCCTCTTCCAGGTCTTCCACGTGGGTGCAGGGGCCCAAGGACCTGGGCCATCTTCCACTGCCATCCCAGGCCATACCAGAGAGCTGAATCTGAAGGGGAGCTGCCGGGACTAGAACCGGTGCCCATATGTGATGCCGTCGCTTCAGACCAGGGCGTTAACCTGATGTCCTACAGTGCCGGCCCCCCTTTTTGATACTTTTAGGAGCTCCATATTGACATCCTAATCAAAGACTTAAAGGGAGACATGAGGATAAGTCATTGCTTCATTTACCTGACAATGGAACCACCACCACAACATTTTATGAGGATAGTTTTGAGCATCTGAATCTAGTCAATTGGTCTAGATCAAAAAATTCAATTGTCAACCAACAGAGTTGGGAGCAACAGTAAGTGAGTTGTTTTAAGTCCCTAAGTTGTGGGGGTATCTGGGTTTGCATCAAAAGCTGACAATATTCTTACGAAAGATGTGTGTACTAAGTCACAGTCACATGGAAAGTAGACAATACATGTTAGGTTGTGTCTTTTCCAATTCCTTCTAAAAAGAAAGGAATGAGCCATTTTATGATTCATATGAAATATTTGCATATATCTTCTATAGCTTAGATAATGGAGAGAGAGAGTTAATACTGTTTTCCAACTATAAATGTAAATGCAAAAAATGCATGTATCAGATATTTTACAGTTCAATACAAAAGACAAAGTTGAATACATGATTATAATAATCGGTAAAAATTGGTCAGTAAGGTATACTGGAAGTAGATTGTGTGAAATCAACACAGCAATATATTTTCTTAGGGCATTTAAAAATTGATTTTAACTTTCTTTGTTAAATGAAGAACTCAATAAAACTGACAAAAACTAAGCATGTTTTTAGTAACTGAAAAAAGAAAGCAGCAATTAGTTTTAGATACTTATTGTCAGTTTACACCCAAGTTAGTACTAAATAATGTAGTTTAAAAAGCAATTCCAAGGATCTATAGCTTCTTGTTTCACCTAGTACTAGTTAAGAAGCACAAACTCTGTATAATGTGTATACAACCAGAAAATGTTGATTCTATTTGTTTCCTCTTTCCCAACCTCTTCTTATCTTTGTATTTCTTTTCTTCTTCTCCATATTAAGTTATCTCTTCCTTTATGTCCCTTTCTTCTACTTCATTTCTACATTTCACTAGTATCAAGATTATATCCTATTTGATGCACATATTCCCCAAAGAATACATTGAGCATGAATAGTCAGGAAGATTCATATTAACTATATGCACTATGGTAGTTATTATATATCATATAAATGAATTTGAAAAATAGCAGTTTCATTATTTATAGGAAAAACCTCTACTGAAAACCTACCTTTGAATAAACATTGTACAATGATCGCATTTAAACCACATCATGGATATTTTGGCTCTACACACTCATCCCCATTTATCCGTGAGAAAAATCACCTTCCCTGAGGTTAAATAAAATTACATGTTCATGAAGTAAGTAGTTATATTGTTTAAGGATTTCGGATCTTCAAGTAACAATTTTGAATGATAGTGCTTTTGTTAATAAGATATCTCACATCTGAAAATACGTGGATGTAAGCCACTTCAGTATTAATTGAGTATCTCACAGGTGCCATAAACTACAAGTTGTCGACGTCATTATGTAACATCTTTCTTAATATGCTGGATATTCATACGCAAGCTTGTTGTTTCAAAGTCATGTTTGACTGAAATTTAAGTGATTGGGTCTTGAATCAAAAGACAGGAAACACTGGTGTCTCTGGGGAATGAGAGAGCACGCACAATATTATTTCCTCCTTTCCTTGGTAGAAAAAAATTTTTCACTGGATCCCAATAGAAAAATGCTTCATTCTATTTCCATGGCCAACATCCTGTACTATAGCAATTCCTAGTTGTAAGTGCATTCAGAAAACTGAAGCTTTGGCATTTTCTGCCTTCATAGGAGGAGATCTCTGTAAGCATAAGGAGATTGGATGGGTACCCGTATCACTTGTCACAGTATTAGAATAGGTAGTCTGAATTAAGATTTTCTAATGTTGGAGCCCATGCTGTAGACATCAGAGTGTATATTCAGTAGTAGGTCATTTGGGAGCTTTTTTCATAAGTTAGTTCATTATTTTTTTCAATCAGTGATATATATCACTCAGCATCTATGAGTTCTGCATAATAGTGCATGTATCTGATGTTTATCATTGATAATCAAATTTATGATTGATAATGAAATACTAATTTCTAGTTAAACTTAATTAGAAGTTTGACTTAAATCAGTTCATTCCACCTTGATCAGCTATTTTTTTTTTTTGCTGAGAAAATCCTATTGTCTTAATGCTACACACATAAAAAGATAAGTACAGTTATTTCTTTGCAGAGAATTACAGTCAGTGCAACTCTGCAAGTTTGTGTGATAAAAACTTTCCTTTATCTGTAATTCTGCAAGGAGTTCCCATGTCTCCCAGAGTAAAATAGCCCCCATCCTCATAGGGACTCCATTACTACTCGGATTTCATGTTCTTATGACGTAACACTGAACGGTCACTTGGTCTCTCTGCTCACCTTGAGTGTGCCAGGTGTTTCTGTGCCTTCACACACTGCATGGAAAACTCTTTTTTAATGTATCCAAAGCACTTATATTTTCATCTTCTCGAAATCTTTACTAAGATCTTATGTTATTCTTTTGGTGAGAACTTCTCTGAACAACCATAAAAATTCAGTTCATCTGGGGCCGGCATAGTGGGTTCAGTTCCCATCATTTGTTTATTGCAAAATTCTACTTCTCTCTGACCCACATTAAAAAACAGTTACTTGTAATGACAATATATCAAGTGACTTCATGAGAAAAATCAAATTGTAGCTTTCTTATTCTTCTTTCATGATCTTTTTCGCCTTCACATTTCCTGATTATCAACTTCACTCTTCCATCACTGTCATTGACTAACCTTATTAGGGGCTGCTTATGTATTAATTTAGCAAGCCATCTGTCTGATTTCCATAGTCTAAGTATTTCCACATTATAGGCCATGGTGTTCAACTGCATTCATTCAGTCAGGAGCATTAGTTTAATCTGTGAAACATGCAGTATTCTGTCTGGAAATTCCAGCTGGCATAATGCAAACATCAGCACCAGGCAGATGATTCTTTGATCCACACTGATAAGTGTAATCCTCTTTTTATTACACTTATTTATGCTTTCCCTCTATATACTATTGCTTTATTACCACTGTGCTTTGTTCTGCCTTCTTTTGATAATGCCATAATATGACAAAACCTTTTATGTAGTGAAATCATCAGCTATTCCCTTTGGATACAAACTCATTATTATGTTGGACTAACAAAGGTATGGAGGAAAAGTACTCTGACTTAGTTTCTTTTTTTCTCAATGGGCTTGTAATTGTGGAATCTTCACGGTAAACTCAATAATTCAATTGATTCAGAGCTTCATACTCATCACTGTTGAGCAGTGTCCTCAAGTGTCAACTTTTCCTTTTCCTTTTCCAATCATTCTCAATACAGGGCCATTGGTTCCATGGGGATGAGTTTGTATTTCACAAAAATTATTGCTGGATCATTCCCTCTTCACCATCCACAGCAGGACTTCAGAGCCTCAGAAATATGGACATTTGGAGTTGGAATATGTTTGGAATTGTATCACTTTTCTGTGCAATGCACAATGTTTAGACACATCTCAAACAGAAATGTCTGAGATATTGTCAGTAGTCCTTCAGTAGGGCAAAGAAAATCACCTCTAGTTGATAAACACTTATCTACTGGATTTAGATCTAATTGCAGTGATTATCAAGGGTAACATTAAATAGGTAAACAAGGGGTAGGGAAACAGTGAAGAAAGTCAGAGAGATCTGATGAGTATAAGTGAGTATAAAATGTGAAAACACACCAAGGGTTAATACTGCAATCAACTAGTCATGATTACTCTGTACATGAGATTCAAAGGGACATGTATGTGTACATTTTTAGATGTTTTCTGAGGACTACCTGTAGGATCTACTCCTTGTCTTCCTGTTCAGTGGATTCCACGCTACTAAGACCTTTTGATCTTATACCCAAATTCAGCTAAACCATTTCTTCCTCTTTTTTAGATGATTAATTTATTTATTTTAAAGGTAGTGTGGCACAAGAAAGAAGGATAAAGAAAAAATGAGATCTTCCATCTACTAGTTCACTTTCCAACTAGCTACAACAGCTAGGGTTTAGCCAGGCTGAAGCCAGGAGACAAAAATTCCTTTGGGGTATCCTCCATGGGTGGCAGCGACTCAGGTCTTTGAGTCATCATCTGCTACTTTTCAGGCACATTAGCAGAGAGATGGATCAGAAACAGAGCAGCCTGGATTCAAACTAGAACTGCAATCTGTTGTAGGCATCTTAAGAAGCAGCTTAACCCACTGTGCCACAATACACATCCCCTTCCTGACTCCTAAGTCCCAGGCTTTACCATGTATACCATGTATACCATATCGTGAATTGCTCTTTTTCCTTTATCTTGTCTGAATGACTCTGTATTTAGAATCTAGTTCCTGTTTCAGTCCATCCATATCTGTGGACTCTGTATTTTATCTCCCAAACAGCAGGATTCCTGGAATCTGCTGTCAGAATTTCCCTGAATGCCTGTTAAAAATTCCAATACTATCAGATATGTTTTACATGAAGTTCTATGTAAAAAACTCTTTATGAACACTGCAGGCAATTGTTGCATCCAAGTGAAGAATACATTACCTAGTAAATTTTGTTTGTTAGGTCGATGTTTTGGAAAACTAAAAGGTAAATATGTCTTCCTTGAAAGCGCATTTCTTTGGCTCAGTCTGATGCCAGGTTCTACCTTTTAACATACAATCAGATCTTCATGTATTATTTGGAACACGAATGCCCAATTCCCAAAATACAACAAAAATAGTTTTAGAATATATCATTTTAGCTAAATTATTAAATCAATTTATTTTTGTAATCATTCTTCTATATTTCTTTCATTTATTTATGAAAGCATTTCTTCATTCTATCATTCCATAGTTATTCATTTACACAACTACATTTCAGATACTTTTTTGATTTTTATAGTGACATGATAGACAAAGCAGGTATATCCCTTGCTGTCACAAACTTCTACTGGAGGATATTTGTCTATATACACTAACTTATATGATGATATATAAGCTATTAGTATGAATATGAAGAACCAAAGAAGTTCATATGTTAGTAAAATTAACAAAATGTGTATGAGAAAGAGCACTAGCATCTGTTCCCTTCCTTTGTTTACATCTTACTTGTTTCAGAACAGAACTCATGCCTGAACTGGGAAAGAAGGATAAATGGTGTGTTTCAAAGTAAGAAATCAAACCATGCTAATACCAAGGGATACCATACTGAAAATCTAAAAAAAAATCACTTAGGTCATAAATTCAAAAAATAAATGAATGAACTTCAATGCGGCTGGCATTTCAACTGTTTAGAAGGAAAGAGGTGAGCCCGGCGCTGTGGCACAGTAGGTTAATCCTCCGCCTGCGGTGTCAGTATCCCATATGGGCGCCGGTTCTAGTCCCGGCTGCTCCTCTTTCAATCCAGCTCTCTGCAGTGGCCTAGGAAAGCAGTAGAAGATGGCCCAAGTCCTTGGGCCCCTGCACCCTCAAGGGAGACCAGGTAGAAGCACCTGGCTCCTGACTTCAGATCAGCGCAGCTCTGGCCTTTGCCGCCATTTGGGGAGTGAACCAAAGGAAGGAAGACCTTTCTCTCTGTCTCTCCCTCTCACTGTCTGTAACCCTACCTCTCAAATAAATAAATAAAATATTAAAAAAAAAAAGAAAAAAAGGAAGGAGGAGAAGGATTGCATGGAAATGAATGAAGAACTCAATTTCAGTGGCTTATATTTGATGTAGACTAATTTGAATTTTATCTTAATGAGAATGTTGAGCACTGAAATAGAGGCAGGTATATTAGAAATACAACTCCAATTGCTTTGAAGGTGGATTGTCAAGCAGGAAAACTACTAAAATTACTACTCTAACATTCCTCATTATGGAACGATTCAACTAATCTTTCCTGGATTCCAAATTATCTTAATATACAAACAAAAGTAAACACTTTTATTTTCTATCAAGTTAATTCATACTTTGGATATACTCTTGAAAGACTCTAATTTTAATAGCATAGTGATATCAGTAGGCTTAAGTCTATTTTCTTCTATATAATCACCATTTCTTCTCATGTACAGGAAGTTCTATCATTCATGGCCTCCAGCCCATTTCCTGTGTCACATGTAGTGTTATAAAATTAAAAGGCTGGATGTGTAACTAAAAGGAGTGTCTGTGCTGGGGAGCAGTTTTCCACAGACGTAAGTAAAAGTCTCTAAGATCAGTTTCAATGGAAACGAGGCAGTATTTTCATCTCCCTTTCACAATATCCTCTAGGTTTCCAGATAATTTGCATCTTGGTTCTTTTCTAGACTCAAGTGGAGAAGAGAGTTGCTTGAATGCCTGTTAAATTTACCTAAAAAATAATAATTTCCGATGAAAGATAAGGAGATCCTTGGTGGACTTTAAGTACTCCAACAATTGTCCTTCATTTACAGGCCAAAACTGGATCAAAGAGTTTCCCTAAATTAATATATGACTAAAGAGGTTCACTTATATTAACTAGACTCCCCAGTCTCAGATTATCTAACAGAGAAAAAAGTTACAGGACTTATTTGTTTTTATTTGCTTCATAAATGTAAATGAAATTTAATATGTTAGAATATAAAAATCATGCATAATTAAAAAGTGCAGATTTGGAGGCTATGAATTTCTCATTTATTTCAGGTGAACTTTTATTTGAGTTTGTTAACATTCATTATGTAGAGTCCAACTTTTTGTAAGACCAAAGTCACATTTGTTATCCAAAGTAAAATGTCATGACCCTCACATAACTGGATTTAATTCTGAAAATATAATTATGAGACCTTAATGAGAAGAAAGTCAAATTAATTGCTTTACTATTTCTTTTTTTCCCCTGATGTCCTTGAAGGAACTTATTTAGATATTGATGGCTTTCAATAGTAGACTCATTATTTTAATGTTAAGCTGTTAGTAGTTATCTTTTTTTTTTTAAGTAAAACTGGTTCTTTAAATACATTTTTTTCTGTTTGGAATCAAAGATTAAAATTCTAAACTTCTTAATGCATGTGAATTGAAGCTTGATTAATGTTTATTTACTGTATTAAGTCATTGTAGAGTCATCTTTTCACATGCTGTGTTTCTGCTACAGAAGATACAACATTGGAGAAAACTGTGTTTCCTTGTATTCCTATGACTTGATCTCCTAGATGTGATTCCTTCTTCTTCCTAATAATTAGGGTCCTGGGGCTGTGTTGTGGTGAAGAGGTTAAGCCACCACCTGCAGCCCTAACATCCCATATGGCGATCGGTTCAAGTCCTGTGTGCCCCACTTCTGATCCAGCTCTCTGCTAATGCACCTGGAAAAGCAGCTGAGGATGACCCAAAGCCTTGGGCCCCTGCACCCATGTCTGAGACATCAATGAAACTCCTGGCTGCTGGCTTTGGCTTAGCCCAGCCCTGACCATTGCAGCCATTTGGGGATTGAACCCGGTGATGGAGACCTCCTTGTCTCTCCCTCCCATTCTTTGTAACTCTTTCAAATAAATAAAATAAATCTTAAAAATTATTAGGGTCCTAAAATATTCCTTTTAAACATTTTTAATAAATGTATAAAATATGTAATGTATATGCTAAGATCACAGTTTTTTAAAAAAACATTATTTACTTACTTATTTGAAAGAGTTACAGAGAAAGGAGGAGAGACAGAAAGAGGTCTTGTTGATTCACCCCTTAGGTGGCTGCAACAGCCAAGGCTGGGCCAAACTGAAATCAGGAGCCAGGAACTTCATCTTGAGTCTCCCATATTGGTGTTAAGGACCCCATTTGGACCATCTTCTGCTTCTTTCCTCAGGCCATTAACAGGGAGGTAGATCAGAACTAAAGTAACTGAGACATCAACCAGATGCCAGTATCTCAGGTGGTGACTTTACCTACTATGCCACAAAGCCACCCATACAAAGCAAACTTTGAAGAATCATAATTATCCTTAAGTTTCATAATAAATAATTCATTATTTAAATATTTTCATTATTTATTTTTGTGAAAGGGAGTGACAGAAGGAGAGAGAGAAAGAGAGAAAGAGAGAGAAAGAAATCCTCCATCTGCTGCATCACTCCTTACACAGCTGCAACAGCCAGGTCTGGGCCATGCCAAATACAGAAGCCAGGAACTCTGCCCATACACATGTGTCTCAGGGGCTTAAGTGCTTGTGTGAAGAGTAAGATGGTTTAATAGGCAGTCTGGAAACTGAGGGTAGAAAATGTTCCCATGAAAAGTTATCCTTAACAAGGTCAGAAGTGCCTGCCTGCCCACTCCTTGGGAGCTTCCAATCTTATCATGAGAATAGCAAGTGAGTAGTGACTCTACCCTTCCAGCTCCCAGTTTACTGTAAAACGAATTAGGTACCCCACCCTTGTGATGCCTCTTCTGTTTTATGATGAGCACGCCAGACAGTGTAAAAGATTGCAAATCAGTTCTTTTGATGGGTTTTGTCCCTGTTTTGTAACCAAATGTCAATCTGATTGTTAAGTTTTTTCTCCAAAATTGTGCTTAAAAACCCCAGTGCAGGGCCAGCGCCATGGCTCAATAGGCTAATCCTCCACCTTGCGGTGCTGGCACACCAGGTTCTAGTCCAGGTCGGGGTGCCGGATTCTGTCCCAGTTGCCCCTCTTCCAGGCCAGCTCTCTGCTGTGGCCTGGGAGTTCAGTGGAGGATGGCCCAAGTGCTTGGGCCCTGCACCCCATGGGAGACCAGGAGAAGTACCTGGCTCCTGCCATCTGATCGGCGTGGTGCGCCCCCTGCAGTGCGCCGGCCGCGCGGCCATTGGAGGGTGAACCAATGGCAAAGGAAGACCTTTCTCTCTGTCTCTCTCTCTCACTGCCCACTCTACCTGTCAAAAAAACAAACAAACAAACAAAAAAAAACAAAACAAAACAAAAAAACACCAGTGCCACTGTCCCTTTCGTTTATTCCCTATTTTGGATCTCCCCCACTCCAAAAGCCTCACTGGCTGGAGGTACACTTGGAAATTCTTCTTCCATGTGAGACAATAAACAGAGGTAATAATATTCTTTGCTGTCCTATCATCCATAACACTTGGGCCATCTTTTGCTGCCTTCCCAAGTGCATCAGCAGACAGCTGGATCAGAAGAGGGGCGGCTGACACTCAAATTGTTACCGGAGAAATTGCAGGGTTCTTGTCTTCAAGCAAGAAAGAATTCAGGCGTGAGACAGAGAGTAGTGGGAGGTAAAGGGGGGGGGGGGGCGGGGAATGGATCTTGCTTCCCCACCTCTGCTCCTTTTGGAACAAAGGGCTTTTTGGATGTAAATAGAAAAACTTCTATATGAGTTTTCTCTTGAAGATCTGAAACAAAGGACTTCAGGTCAGAGCCACAGAACTTATTGGTTCTAAGCTGAAAAGCCCTTCACTCAGTCCAGCTTCCAAAGTGACCACAGGAGCTGAGGGGACGGCTAAGTAGGGTCAGCACCATTGCAGACAGAACTATAAATTTTGTGTTAGAGATGCCACCTGCCTTTACCTGGCCAGCTCTCCTCCCAGGCCAGCTAGATAATGGAAGTCAACAGGGTGCCTTCCCCAAGGAGGTTCACATCCCCCTTATGATGCACCCATATGAAGAGGTAGGTCTGTACATCTTAACTTACAAGGCCTAAAGCCCACCAGATAATTATCAAGCCCCTTCTGTCAGGTTCTATTAGTTGTGGCTTAGACAGCACCTTTCTTGGGTCCTCTACTAATGACTCTGTCCTTTGTTCTAGACCCTGTCTAGCCCACTTGGGTCTCATTCTTTTGTAATAATAGCCTGTACTCTAACATCAATGGCTCTGTTCCCAACCTGTGTGTACTGATGGTCCTCTCCCCCACTTAATGTTGTATGATTATTCAGAATTTCTCTACAGACAAACCCCTCTACCTGCAAAAGTTGAGTGGCCTTTCTCCCAGTCTTAGCTGGGATCAGATTTAAACCACGTCCATCAAACAATCCTCACAAGGGTCCAGAGACCCCCCTATTTCCTCTCTATGAAATCCTTTCATTACCTGGTTAATGCCACTCTTAGGATTATTGGTTGCTATTCTCACCCTGACTTGTATACTACAGTGTCTGTTTAAGTGTTTACAGCAGGTGATAATGGAATGAACCAATGCCTTCAGCAACCAGGCAGTCAACCAGATGCTTCTCCATCCATACATGCCTGTCCCTGCATATCCCCAAGATACCCCAGTGGGCCGCTGTAGACGACATCCCCAGTCAGCAGGAAGTAGCCAGAGAGACTCATCGTCACCCACTTTCTTATCATCAAAAGGTTGGGATGGTAGCTTTGGGATCTGAAAGGAGGGAAGGCCTATACTTCCAGGAATGGAGAGTCCCTACCTGTACTTCTGGGGAAGAAAAGTCCTTGTCAAGGTCCCCACAGGTGCCAAAGGTCAACCAATGAGGATCAGACCTGCCTCAACCTTTAACCCCCATGCCCTGAATCTATAAAAGGAGCACTCTCAATCTCTGTCATGTGACTTCCCAGGCCCCCACTCTGTTGGGACCAGGAACCTCACCCAGGAGTGGAATCCCAATAAAAGTTTGTGAATTAATTGATTCATCTGCCTGGGAAGATTTGTTATGCACTGGACACCTTGCAGTAGACAATGCCCATGAGGAAAACTATGCCCTCATTTTAAAATTTTCTCTCCCTTTGTTTGGTCTGAAAGGGAGGTTTTTCTTGTTTACTGTGCCCATGGCAAAGTAAATCTAGCTCTGAAATCATAATTTAAGCTCTCATTTGGCTATGCTATTATTACAGAAAAATGTTAGCCATCCCTTTTATAACATCTAATGATCAAACTATACATCCTGGAGAGTCCTTCAGTACAGAGTCAGTTTCCCATCTTGAAGAGAATAGAGAATTGAGGGAACAAGTCAGTCTTCCTAGCTCACTTACTGACAATAATAATATAAAATGAAAACATAACAAGCAATTTTAACTATTAAATAACAACTTGTGAAAACATTTGCCAGAAGATCTAATGCCTTTTATAAATTTTAAGATAAGAATACATGTATTTGGAAACATCTCTTAGATATTTAACACGGTGTAACTTGTTTGACCAGCAAACTCAAGCAAAAACTTGTAAAAACATTTTTATTTTATTTTTACCAACAAATTAAATAAATCTGATACAAAGATTCATCTAGGTCATGTAAACCAAAAGATATCTTTAAATTTATGAGCAATCTTTCTTAAGTAAGTCAATTAAAACAGAGTTCTTAATAAATTTTCCCATGTAGACATACAATATTTATCCATGTATAAAATAAGATACAAGATAGAACAATAAAGCAGTTGCAGTAATAGCTTCTTCTTCTTCTTTTTTTTTTTTTGGGGGGGGGGACAGGCAGAGTTAGAGAGTGAGAGAGAGAGACAGAGAGAAAGGTCTTCTTTCCATTGGTTCACCCCACAATAGCTGCTGCAGCTGGCGCGCTGTGCCGATCCAAAGCCAGGAGCCAGGTGCTTCTTCCTGGTCTCCCATGCGGGTGCAGGGCCCAAGCACTTGGGCCATCCTCCACTGCCTTCCCAGGCCACAGCAGAGAGCTGGATTGGAAGAGGAGCAACTGGGACAGAACCAGTGCCCCAACCAGGACTAGAACCTGGGGTGCCAGTGCGGCAGGTGGAGGATTAGCCAAGTGAGCCGCGGCACCGGCCACAGCAACAGATTATTAAAATCTAACTTTTTTAAAAAAAATTTCTAATTGATTCAAATTACTTCTGGCCTTAGTTACCTCAATTAACCATACTTTTTCTCAGTTGGAACCTATATTACATTTTTGGCTTCATCTGCTTACAGAGCCATCCCAAAGTACTGAATACAATAGAAGTCACTGGAAAACATCTCTCAGAACCTATAGGAGGACAGTTAAGCACAGAACCAACAATGTTTAGTTTTATGAGCAGCAATTAAGACATAAAATAACTGGATGACAAAAGACTTTAAATAGACATGTTTAAAATTATAAACTCATTAACCAACAAGAGACATTTGCTTACTCCACATAGTATTTTCAAAAGCATCTATAGAATTTTACAAAAAATTTATCCCTTTTAGGCCTCTGGACCTTTCTCATTAAGACAACTGTCATGTCTGGTAACACAAGATCATTAGACTTTAAACTTTTGAACATTTGTATAAGTAGCATTTTACATTATCACAACTTAAAATTTAGCACTAGTTCAGATCCTGACAGTACCTCTAATATTATCCGAATAGCCTGAGTAGTTGGTGTCTCTACAAGATGAGAGACATATACTTTGACATTTCCAGGGTCCCAACTGAAAACATGAAAGTCCAAATTCTTTGGAACTTTAGTTTTTTGAATGCCTGTCAAGGATGCCAAGGAAGTTTAAAATATTATAGGAATAGGATCTCTTAACATCATGACATAATATAGACCAGATTTGATCATTTTTACAAGGTAATTACTCAGATGCTATAGAATGAGTGGATATTTAAACAAACCACATTGTCTTTAAAACTCAGCATTCCTCAACACTCAGAGCTTAATGGGACAGTAGAGAACACAATAGATTAACAGTAGTCTCTTCGGTCATTCCAAAAATTGGAAATAAAAACTTAAATTGTTTAGCACATGGAATTATCCCATAACTTGGAACAATTTTAACAGAGTCAGAACTAGGGAAGAGAAAATAGCTTACAGGAGCTGGCTAGAAAATTGGCAGAGCCATCAACTAAACACAAACTATAAAAGGGACATCCTGCAGGATTTAAACAGGTTTTAAACAGGTTTTTAAGACTATTTATTTATTCTTTTATTTTTTAAGATTTTATTTGACAGGTAGAGTTACAGACAGTGAGAGAGAGACAGAGAGAGATCTTCCTTCCGTTGGTTCACCCCCAAAATGGTCACTACAGCTGGTGCTGTGCCAATCCAAAGAGAGGAGCCAGGTGCTTCTTCCTGGTCTCCCATGCGGGTGCAGGCACCCAAGCACTTGGGCCATCCTCCACTGCCCTCCCGGGCCACAGCAGAGAGCTGGAATGGAAGAGGAGCAACCGGGACTAGAACCTGGCGGTCATATGGGATGCCGGCGCTGCAAGTGGAGGATTA
The DNA here is from genome assembly GCF_964237555.1 of Oryctolagus cuniculus. Classification (NCBI taxonomy): domain Eukaryota; kingdom Metazoa; phylum Chordata; class Mammalia; order Lagomorpha; family Leporidae; genus Oryctolagus; species Oryctolagus cuniculus. The sequence continues at coordinate 27,825,657 of NC_091432.1, read as the reverse complement.
ACCAAGTGAGCCGCAGTGCCTTGCCCCACAAAGCAACATTTTTAAAGGCAGTGATCTTCCTATATTCAAAAGCGATAAATTTCTTCAAACCTAGTGTCTAGTTACAGGTGAACCAAATTCTCATGCACGAGATTATTATTTACCAAAGATATCTTTTAGATTCTAATTGAATTTGAGTCTACTTTTCTTGTAACCCAAAGAACACCTTAGGTCAATGATGCCCTAGTCAACGGTCAGCTACTTGGGACTGCCTCTGAAACAAAATGTTCAGTCAGCTGCCAGACAGGTCCCAAAGGTGACTATGGGCTAGAGGCAATGTGCCAGGGACAAGTAATCCACTGGAGATTGTTCACCATTATGTTAAGTTTAGTGGGAGAGGGCATCTGCCAGAACAGGTAAGCAACCTTCCAGAGATGCCTAAGGCAGAGAATCTGATAGGTGATAGACTAAAGGGCAATTAGGGAAAAGAAGATATGTCTGGAAATAGTAATTGACCCAGTAAGCCTGCTGGTTTGAAGGGCCAATATTCTTGATCATTATTTCACATAGGTTGGGAGAGATATCTCTCAGGGTAATGTGAACGCTGCTGGGTAGAGGGCTTTATGGCCCCTCTTGGTGCAGGGCAGGAGAGATGCCAGGGCGGATAGGTTAGGAGGGCGGTTTAGAAAGAGGCGGTTTTAGCTCTGCCCTTTAACTCAGAGATAATGAAAAAACTCCCGGAAATGTTCACCAATGGGACCAGGAAATTGAGTCTGTAGGAATTGAAGAGACCTGGGGAGGTCAGCTTGACATTCAGTTACAAGGCAGGGACAAACCCACCAAAAGACCAAATATCTAGTCTGGCTTGCTCATGATAAAACAAAAGAGCCATCCAAAGCATGGAATGTCTAATTTGTTTTGCAGTAAACTGGGAGCTCAGAGGGGTGGAATCACCTTGCTATTATAGAAAAATTGAAACAGGAGGGGAAGGGGCAAAGACCAGTTGCTGGAGGGCGAAGAAATGGAGACAGGGCTGGTTCCCATATTAGAGAGGATCATAGATAAGGCAGAGGAAGTAGACTTTGTTGTTTCTTATTTTTTTATTTTTATTTTTTCTGGGGAAGTAGACTTTGGACAAAGACTGGTTCTGAGATAAGGTTGGAATTCCTGGGCAGGATTGGGATTCAGAGCTTTGGAAGAGAACTTGAGCCAAAGAAGGTTTAGAGCTGAGATAGGGGAAAGCTTAGACATAGGAAATTTTTCTTCTACTTTCCCAAATGCTCACAGAAGTGATAAAGATTTTGAATAGTGTCAGGGTCAAACGTGGACTGGTTGTTGAGGTAGGAGACAACCGAGAGGAGGGTTGGATGGGATATGGGATGGAGAAGCTCCCCCAGTAACCCATAGAGTTGGATTGGTGGATATAGGGCGTCCTGACCATCCAACAGGAGGATATGGGAAGAGAGGGAAGAGGTCAATAACCACACACCCACTGTAGCCCAAGGCTTATCTGTAGAAGGGAAACAGGGGGTTGAGTCATCATCCACACCCACTGTTGCCTGGACAAAGAGTCTGTAGAGGCAGAGGCCATAAGAGTTGGTACCAGGACTTTGGGATGATGTCGAGTAGAGGTCACCATGCGAGAATTCTAGTTCTGCATATTACCTCAGGATTTTAAAGGCTGATGTGTGGATGGAGATCACAGAGTGTTTGGTGGTGTGGAAGGAGGTCTAGGGGTGTGTTTTGTGATTGGAAGAAATCCAGGACCCCAGAGCAGCTCAGATCTCTGAAGGGAGAGAAAGGTGGATGGGAGAGCCTGGATCAAAATCATGACACCATTGTAAGGCCACCACAAAACACACGACATATTGGAGTTAAGGGAAAGGATTTTTGTCAGGTGGAGGAAACGCAATGGACCATGGAGGGAGAAGGGGAGAGAGTAAGAGAGAGGAATCAGCCGGCGCCGTGGCTCAATAGGCTAATCCTCCACCTTGCGGCGCCGGCACACCGGGTTCTAGTCCCGGTCGGGGCGCCGGATTCTGTCCCGGTTGCCCCTCTTCCAGGCCAGCTCTCTGCTATGGCCAGGGAGTGCAGTGGAGGATGGCCCAGGTGCTTGGGCCCTGCACCCCATGGGAGACCAGGAAAAGCACCTGGATCCTGGCTCCTGCCATCGGATCAGCGCGGTGCGCCGGCTGCAGCGGCAGCCATTGGAGGGTGAACCAACGGCAAAGGAAGACCTTTCTCTCTCTGTCTCTCTCTCTCTCACTGTCCACTCTGCCTGTCAAAAAAATAAAATAAAAAAAAAAAAAAGAGAGAGGAATCAGGAAGACACATGTTGGGAAGCAGGTCCTATTATATCTTTGCAGGGGCCAGGGAAATAGGAGCAGCAAATCCCATTAGGGTGGGGATGGAGCTGACAGCTGTGGTTGGATCATATTTCACCTGCTTGTAGCAATGGTGATGGGGGCCAGAACCTAAGATGGCTTCTGGGGCATAGATGGTGCCACAGATAAGATGGCATCCTTTTACTAACATAATATGTTTAGATTTTTTTTTTTTCTGAAGTAAAAATCATTGTACCTTTGTTACTTTCAACCAATATCTATTTTCAGGCATCGTGTGCCCTACGATGAATTTGATACTTCTAAATTCAGATTTGAATCATTTGTTTCATCTTACATAAATGTAAATAATTGATGGCAGTATGAAAAGGAACTGATTTGTTCTGGATATTTCTTTTCCCCAAAGATGCATATGCTGGAAGCCTGGCCCCTAATATAATGATACAGATAACTGGTGAGATTTTCCAGAAGTACAACTTACTGAAGGGATTGAGGCCTAGGAGTGAATTATGTCTTTTGGGATGATTGACTAAAGAAAAAGTAAGTTATTTATTTGAAAGGTGAGTGAGAAAAGGAGAGACAGAGAATAACAGAGATAGGGATTTTCTATTTATTGTCTCACTTGCCAAATATCCATAAGAGCTGGGCAAGACTGCAACTGAAATCAGGAACGTTTTTCTTAAGATTTATTTATTTATTTGAAAGAATTACACAGATCAGCCCTTGCCCTGACTGTTGAACAACTAAATACATTATCCCTCTTAGTATTTTTTTGTTTGTTTGTTCTACTTAATACTTTTGGTTAAATACTGTAATGAATACACAATTCTTCTTAAGTGCTGAAACTTAACTGAAAAGTGATCGCTGTTAAATGTAAGAATGGGAATAAGAGAGGGCAGAGATGTGCAATTTGGGACATGCTCAAGCTGACTTACCTCAGACGGTAGAGTTTGACACATACCAGGGGATTCCAATTCAATCCCATCAAGGTGGCATGAACCAATGCCATCTTACTAGTCCCAGATATCAATTTCTATTCACAATTGATCATAATGATACGAATAAGAGCCAAAGGGAGCACATAAACAAGACTAAGTGTCTGCAAATACTAGCTGATAGAATCAAAAAGGGAGAGAATGATCCAACATGGGAAGTGAGATACACAGCAGACACATAGAATGGCAGATGTCCTAAACAGCACTCTGGCTCAGAATCAGCCCTTAAGGCACGTGGATCTGGCTGAAAAGCCCATGAGAGTATTTCAGGTATGGAAAGCCAAGACACTCTGGCAAAAAACAAAACAAAACAAAACAAAACAAAACAAAACAAAACAAGAAACCTAAATGAAAGATTTCCGCGGGTGAGATCCCAGTGGAAAGAACAGGTCATCAAAGAAGGAAGTACCTTTCTCTGAAGAGAGGAGAGAACTTCCACTTTGACCATGGCCTTGTCTAAATATGATCAGAGTCAGTGAACTCAGGGGGCTTCCATAGCCTCGGCAACTCGTGACAAGAGCCTAGGGTGATTACTGATGCCATAAACCAGAGTGTCAATTTGTTAAGTCAACAACAGCAGTCACCGTGCACTTATTCCTCATGTAGGATCTCTGTCCTTAATGTGCTGTACATTGTGATTTAATGCTATAACTAGTACTCAAACAGTATTTTTCACTTTGTGTTTCTATGTGGGTGCAAACTGTTGAAATCTTTACTTAATGTATGCTAAACTGATCTTCTGTATATAAAGAGAATTGAAAATGAATCTTGATGTGAATGGAAGGGGAGAGGGAGAGGGAAAGGGGAGAGTTGCGGGTTGGAGGGAAGTTATGGGGGGGAAGCCATTGTAATCCATATTCTGTACTTTGGAAATTTATATTCATTAAATAAAAGTAAAGAAAAAAAGATATTTCTAAAGAATGCATCTTTTAAACTATATGTTGTATTAAATAACCTCAAGTAATATATCTCACTTTTGCTAAATATATACTGTCAGGCAATTTATTTCTATTTTAATATAAATTTAGATTAATCCATTAAAAATATTGCTAAACCAAATAAAATATGGGAATTAATTAGCCATTGTCGTACTGACCGTAGATAGGCATTGTTAAATGTAGGGCCTTATAAGAACCACACACTGTGTTCTCTGATATGAGGCAGTTAAAATAGTATACAAAAATATGTATAGGAATGAAATAGACATCTTGTGATATGATTATTGTTTTCCCTTGATTATAGTCCTGTGGAACTGTGGTCTTCCTACTTTCATTTGTTGAATACTATTGTTAGTGGTTAATTAAACCTGTGATTATAGAGTGGATGAAAGCAAGTCTTTTCTAAAATTAGAAAAGGAAGGAAATAGGGGAATTAAGGGAAGGAGGGGAGGTGTAATTATCTTCTTAGAATTGTATTGATGAAATATATGGAATCTATTATCTTTTTATTAACAACATTAATTAATTAAATGTATTATCAATCCACTGAAAAATTAAATAATGGACTTGTTCATTTAAAACTTTCATAATGTAGCCTAAAGAAACTTTGATGACTTAAAATGACAATAGAAATGAATGAGAATATACAATTTTCAAACTTGTATAATATCAATCATGTAAATACAGAAAGTTTTTTTCCAATATGTTTTCCAAAGATTACCTTTTAACATAGCTTTTTCCCCTTACAATTACTTATTACTTTGTTCATCTAGTTCATTTGTATTTTCTTTTTAAATTCTTTTTTATCTAGCTTATTTCATTGTCATGTTTATATTTTTACTTACTCACAAAACCTGCTTATTAATTAAATTGGGTATCCCTCACAAATGAAATACATATATTTCCTAGTTTTTAGATTTAAAAAATTATGTCATCATTAAAGGCAACTCCTGTAAAATCTTTTGTTTTTCCCTCTAGCCTTTCCATTGAAATAGCTAATTATTATGTCAATTACGATTTTAAGTAGAAATTAGCAATTTGAATCCCTATAGATTGCACACTATTTCCAGGGAGACAGGAGAAAGGCCACTCTCAAGATTGCTGACATACAAAAATTCTCTCCATCACCTGCTGCCATCCCAAGGTTTCAGGTCCTCAAGTGAAGCTACTTAAATCTCAGCCCAGTTCTGCTATTTACAAGGATCCTAAATGAGAAATATTGTTTAATCTCTTGTAAAATCTCAATTTTCTCCATAACCCAATGGTAACAGAAATGGCACTAGTCATTAAGTGTAGGAATTAAGGGATCCAAATTAATTAAACAATTGTTAATTATTTGGAAACTCCTACCCCCACATGACAAATATTTTTGTATTATTATTTTATCACTATAATTAAATTAATGATTTATATGAAACCAAAAATTATATTGAAATCACTGGACAACATGAATATTTAGCATATATTTTCTTGACTGAATAGTTCTAGTTGAATTTTTGCAGTAAGAAGTCTGGTTCACATGATTTAGTATACTTCAAGATTCTTAAAATATATTGTTGATTATAAACTCATAAATACACATTTTATACTTAGATACAGAAAATAACTGTTTCACAATAAAATTAACCTAATATACATTTCCATCACTGTTGGCATTTTATTAAATTTCAGTGTATTTTCTGTGCAAGATACTGATTTTTTTAAAGTTGAAATTATATATAGGGTTTTTAGAAAGTATATATCTTTTGGAAAAGATTTATTTTTCATTTTACAAAAAAATTGCATCAATATATGGTTAAGTATTATCTGTTCATTAATGTTATGGTACTTCAGTTTTTAGTATTTTATATGAAGAGCACATTATTTGTATATTTATATTTTCTGCTTATGATAAATTAGAGGAAAAAATTGTTCTTAAAAGGGTTTCTGTTTAGTTTGGGGGAGTTAACTTTATATTGTTAAATTGCTCTTCAATATATTTTGCACCATATACTCCCATTCCCACTACTGAAAGATGGAAATACCTTTATTTTCACAGCCATCCAAGTTTTGCTCTCTCTCTCTGTCTCTCCTTCTCTGTGTAACTCTGATTTCAAATAAATAAATAAATCTTTAAGAAAATAATAATAATTTTGAAACACAGTTGAGTTTTGGAGCACCCGTCTTCAATACCCCTATTTTCCTAATGACTTTCATACTGGCTTGACTTTTCCTTTTTAGAGGGATATTAGAAAAAACATTTCCCTTCAAAGTTTCATGTCACTTGTCAAAATTTGATTGGATTTCTACTATTCCTTTCATCTCTAACAGTCAGATTTATTTTGCTAGTGGTCATGTAGAACATATTCTCTATGCAGTACAAAAATAAAAGCTAATAAAATATAGAATCAAAGGCACCTAATAAAAGTGAACTACCTATAAAGTTTGCCTCTGCAATACACAGAGATGTGTCTCTTCCAAATGAACGGTCTCTACGACAGATTGTTGTTTGTACCTATGGAGGGAGAGTACTGTATTTGTTGACTAAAATGCATTTAACCAATTTATAAGAAAAAGCTATAAAGTAATTTAAGGAACATAATACATAAATTTAACATATTCAGCAAAAGTATTATTGTTCTGTCACATTAAGATTAAAATATTAAGTATTCCATATATATATGACATGCATATGTATAATCTCTAATTTGAATTTTGGAAAAAATAAGATTTCTGAGGAGGAAATTGTTTTAGTTTCTTATATTGAAGCACATTGTCAACATTATTTTTAGTATTTATGAATATATTTTCCCTTTAACATGTGACAAGAAATAACTTTTCTACCATTAAATATAATTTTTATTTATTTTTAAGCCAACTTTCTATTAAACATCTATACCTAATGTTTTCTTAGCCATTTGGAATAGAATGATAGGAAAGGAAGGGAAGGAGGAGGAGGTGGAAAAAGAGAGTTAAAGAAGGAAGGGAAAGCAGGAAGCAAGAAAGAGAGGCAGAGAAGAAATGACAGAGGACAGATGTAGGGAGAGATAGAGGGAAATACTGACATGCAGATATACCTGGTCATAAATCTTTGGCTCATTTAAGAGCCTTATTCTAAAATGGTAAAGTATTTACTCTGCCAAAGCCTGTCATCTGTAAGAATAAGGAATGTCTTTGGTTTTTCAAAATACAAACAATCATGGCTGCTTATGTTTTCTTCATTTTAAGGAAGGATGTAGGAGAACAGGTATGAGAAGATGCTAACCAAGGAAGAAAGCACTCTGCTCATTCTATTGGGAATATAGATCAGTGGAGGTGGGGAGATGAAGTGTAGAAGATTCAGATCAGGCTACAAATAGTAGTCAGGTAGAATTTTCTCACTAAATGCAATATAATCTCTCTCCATCCTTTCTCTACCCTTTGCTTTTACAGCTACCAAAACTTTTCCCTTTGCCCCACACAAAACAAGTACCTCGTTAATGAAGAGGCAGAATTATTCACCTCCACATATGTTCTGCTCTAACTCAAAATGGATTGCTTACAATTTATTAAAAATACTAAGCCAATAGAAGAAAACATGTTGTTGCTAATTTGTAATGTTTAAAAAGTGCTTAATTTGCAATTAAAGATTTTTCTCCTGAATCTGACACTTTGTCTTAGAGCACAAACCATATCTGAAGTTAGCATAATTACTTGTCTTATTAAAAATGGAAAGTTATATTTCAAAGTCATCAATATTCAGAAAACATAGTGACAATTGAGGTAAGAGAGAAATATATTTGATGTTTCCTTGTGAGTTGAAATTTTTAGCCTCCATACATTCAGTATCTAATTTCTATGACAGGAATACTAGGACTTTTAAAAAGTTTTATTTTTTTAATAGTATAATTTGATCTTTTTATTGCCTTTTCCTTTATCTACCTACAAAGACATTAACAAAAACTTAGCACCAAGATTAACGCAAATAAAAGCAGCTGTCACTCATCAATGGAGTAAACTCAATTATCAGATTGTATAGATTATCCCCAAACAACTTCAGCATAAATACTAATCACAGCAACATGTTGCTTAGTCAAGCGCCACTGCCAGCAATTTTTTCCACTCACATAAGCTGACAAACCTTTTACTCCTTTGCAATTAAAAGCTCTTTCCTTGGGCCACTATAAATTTAGGCCTGAAGCTAAGAACTACATTGTCTCATACATCCACAAACCCAAATTACATCAACATTAGAGGAAACATTTCAAGAGATTCCAACAGAAGAAATATAAAGGTG